>NW_027395359.1:0-138557 GCF_047511655.1 Castor canadensis
CCCCGCCCGCGGGAGCGCCGGGGAGGCCGGCTGGCGTCAGCAGCCTCGAGTAGCTGTTTTGCCGAGGCGTTGAGCGCCGGTCGTGGTGGCGCACGCCGGTAATCAACGAGGCGAAGAGGATGAGGCAGGAGGATCACGAGTTCGAGGCCAGCCTGGGCTACACTTTTTTTTTTTTTTTCCTTTTTCCTCTTCGCTTGCCCGCCGCCCCAGCCGACACACCCCTACTCCACTCTCAACTCCCTAGCCCGCACGCAACACTCGCACGCCCCCTTCAGACACAAGCCTCCCGGACAACCTACCCGCCTACCCTGCTCCGCCTCGCCCGGACCTCCGGCCCGCCCAGCCGCCGCCCAGCGCTCGCACCCTCCAACCCCGCACGCGCCCCGCTGCCAAGCGCCCACTCACCCCCCTGCTCACGCGACCCTGCCCTCACAGCCCCGTCCCCACCGACGGACAGCGCCAGCGCCGGGCCCGGCTGCCCGGACCATCCTCTCTCTCGGGAACAGCCACCTTAGCCTCGCCTCACACCTCTTTGCTCCCTCCTTCCTTCACTTCACTTCACTTCACTTCACTTCTCTTCCCCCAACAAGCGGCCCGCCACCGACATCACAAGCCACTCCCGTCTCCATGGGCTCGCCCCTCCCCTTCACGCCTCGCTCGCGACTGGCACCTGACCCAGGACAAGCGCCGCACCCCTGGCCACCTCGCTGTCTGCTACTTCCCTGCCCTAAACCCTCTCGGCCTTCATTGCCCTTGCACTGCGCTGCTCTGCAACACCCCGCAGCGCCCTGCACGGCAGTGCCCTGCACCCCGGGAACCACGCGAGGCGAGGCCGGCAAGGCAACGCGACCCCAGGCCAGGCGAGGCGAGGCAACGCACCCACCGCACTGCCTGGCCGCGCCTGGCCTGGCCTCGCCTCGCCTGGCCTCGCATCGCGTTGCACTGCGCTGCACTGGGTCGTGCGATGCTGCCTTGGGTCGGGACGGCTTCCCTAGGGCTGTGTGGGCTACATTGCCTTCCACCGGCTTGGCCTGGGCGAGAGTGCGTGGCCTTGGGCCGCCTTGGGTTGCAATCCTTTCCTAGGGCTCGCCTGGGAATGCCTTACGCTGGCTTGCACCGCATCTGCCCTCTTGGTACCTCCTCCACGGCTCCTTTCCTCACTTAGTTATCCTGAGGCTGTGGGAGTCAGGGGCTCTCCTGGAAGCAGCCTTCCTGCTTTCACCTCCCAAGCCCTGGGGATCGGACGCTGCACCACCAGGCCCAATTCACTTCTCATGACACCGGCCTTGAATCCGTGAGGCACCTGACGTGCCTTTCTTTGATGAGCACCATTCGACAGCTCAGTTAAGTTACTTCATTTCATTCCTTCGGCACAGTGCCCACCTTGCGGCCTCGACTGCCCCCAAGTCAATATCCCCCAGCCCACCCTCCCCTTCGGCCTCAGGAGCCTTGGAGGGACGGTCAGCCGATCCCCACGCTCAATATGCGATTTCCTTTGAATCCAGAGAACTTTGCAAAGGGTGACGTAAAATGACAGGCACAACGGCACTCAACTTCTGTTTCTCTCTGAGGGCTGGTGGTTCGGTGGTTCTGTGTGAGTGTGCGTGTCCGTGTCGGTGTCCGTGTGTGTGTGTGTGCGTGTGCGTGTGTGTGTGTGGTGTGGTGTGAGTGTGTGTAGAGGGCATTCAGTGGGGGGGTGGCTTAGGCGTTCTTGTGGCGGTTGTGTTCCGTACTGTTTTTCACCGCGGACAGGGGCACACGGCAGACGGGGAGCCCACAGGCTTCCATTGGCGTCACCCTCGGCCCCACACCCTCCAGCCGCCCCACAGATTTGTGCCAGCCCGAGTGCGGCTCCTTTCTCTTTGCCGCGGCTCCTCGGGTCTGCATCCCATAGGAGAGCTTGCCTTTTCTTTCCGTCCTTCTCCGGGCTGTGTCCTATGGCAGAGTGTGCACGGAGCACCTTTCCTTCAGCCCTTGGTCCACCCAAGGTCACTTGGTCGCTTCTACCTTTTGGCTATCGTGAAGCCACAGGCAAAGAACGGGAGGCCCACGACAGGCCAGAGATCTGTTCAAGTCCCTGCCTCCGCTCCTCTTGGGCAGATAGCCCGGGCCTGATCTCGTGATCACTCTCCACGTTCCTTCCTCCACGCGGCCGTGGCCGTGCGTGCCTCCATCCACCTCCCGAACTCTCTCTGAGGAGGAAGCAACGCACCGATTGCCACAGGAGCCGCACCGTCCTACACTCTCCTGGGAGCGGCTCTCCCGGGATGGTTCTACTGGGTCCACAGCGTTGAGTGCCTCGGGGAAGCCTGCCCGCTTTCCCCGTGGGCCGCAAACCTCCGTCCGCCACCCGGTCGGGGCTGATGGGGGCACGTGGGCACGAGGGACAAGAGCTGGGGTCCGAGGCGAGGCGTTCCCAAAACGCTCAGAAACGACGAGTGCCGTGTGCCAGGGGGGTGGGTGGCCAGCCCCCCGACGGCACAAGGTGAGCTGATCGCAGCCGCCGCTCCGGGAGGAGAGTGTCCTGGCCGTGGAGAGGTTGCTCTTGGCAGGGACGAGCTCCCGGGCCGCCAGACTGTGTCAAGCCGTGACCGTCAAATGGCTTGGCACAAGTCTGTCCCCGGGAGGCTCCCGCCCCAGGCCAGAGCCACGGGGGCCCGCAGGGCCCACCCGCAGACCCTAAAGAGGTGCCCTTTGAGTCCCGGGCAAGCTGGAGCTGCCACCCTAGGGCCGTGGGAGACCCAGGCCGTCCAGGAGGTGCAAATGGCAGTGTTTCCCACCTCCTCGTGGTAGAGGGAGGGGAATTGGGGCCATGGCCCACAGTGGAGACTCCGGGGCCAGTGTGACCATCCGTGCCAAGCAGCGCTTTAGGGACAACTGGGTCTCCGGGTTCAACCTGGAGGCGGCAAGCTTTGCCAGGGAACAGGCCTTTCCCTGTTGTGCAGCCATGTGCACGGCAACATCATCCAGCCCAGCCCAAGGGCCCCTGGTCCTCTCAGGCCCTAGACTCAGGGATGGAGGAAGAGCGCGTGCTCACCTGTCCCTCCTCCGCCCCCGCGGCTTTCCTTCCACCACCACCACCATGAGCCACTTGCGTCGGGGGGGGGGGGAGCCGAGGGGGAGCCTTAGAGAAACAAAACCAAAACCAAGTGTGCACCTGGGAGCGAGACTCCTTTTCCCAAGCTTTCCCTAGGACAACCCCGGGAACCTCACCGCATGGGGGCCGGCAAGTGCCAAGCCACATCTTGCTCGCCAGGCCGGGGGTGGAGAGCAGCACTGTGTCAGCAGGAACGGATGCATGGATGCATGCATCCAGAGACGGATGGATGGGTGGATGGATGGATGGATGACCCAAATGAGGCCTCTGACTTCCTAAGAAAGCAACCCTAGTGGGCCATGTCACGGGAAGACCGGGATGACGGGCCCAGGGCCTGAGCGTGGAGGACTGGGCTGTCGGGCCTTCAGTCTGGGGAGAAGAGAAAGTCCTCGGTTTCTTGGTCAGCCCAGGCTGAAGCGACTGACCGCCGGGGAATGGCACACTCAGGTCCCCCGGCTGCGCAGACCCGGGTCAGTTGCCACAGAGGGGAGCAGAGGTCCCGAGGCCTTGCCCGTGCCGGGCTGTGCGTACCCTACAGTGAGGCTTCCCAAAGGCCCTGGCCCCATCCCTGCGGAAGACCTTGAACTCGGCTGCCCTCGTGGACCCTGGCCGGCCTCGGGCGGCCCTCCCTCCTCCGCTTTCCGGCACCCGTCCAGCACCCTCCCAGAAGAGATCCGGGCCAGAGGCCTGAGGCGAACTTGGGCCTGCTGGACTCAAGCAGGTCTTCCCCACTCGCGTCCCAAGCAGAGGCACGGGAGAACGCGCGTGTCTTCTCGGCAACGCCATTCGCCGCAGCCAAAGAGCAGAAGTCTCCAGATGTCTCTGAAGAGAGGGAGGGGCGGGCAGGTGGGCAGATGGATGAGTGGATGGATGGAGACGTGGATGGATGCATGGAGGGATGGATGGATGGAGAGACGATGGATGGACGGATGGAGACACGATGGATGGATGCGTGGATGGATGGAGAGACGATGGATGCATGCCTGGATGGATGGAGACGTGGATGGATGGATGGATAGATGCATGGAGGGATGGGTGGATGGATGGATGGGTGGGTGGATGATGGATGGAGAGACGATGGATGGATGCATGGATGGATGGATGCATGCGTGCATGCCTGCAGAGATGGAGAGATGGACAGAAAGGTGGATGGATGGATGGATGGGCAGGTTGAGCGGGGAGGGGGGGCAGGGGTAGGGAGCGAGGGAAGGAGGGAGGCAGACCATGAGACCTCTGCTGTGCCTGAGGATTCCAGAGGGGGTCAAGTCCTAGAGCAAAGAGAAGGGGGCTGGGGGTGGAAGTTTCGGACAGGGCGCGGGAGAGGCGCCTCCTCCAGCCGCCCGAGCAAAGCCTTTCTTTCCCGTGAGGAGGATGTCCTCCGGTGCCCAGTAAGCCCAGCACACCCGAAGTCAGGTGCAAGCAGGCGCCCATGGGCCCACAGCCTGCGTCCCCTGCCAAGGGGCCTGCCCCGGTGACCCTGGAGGGATCCTCCCGGGACTGCAGCCCCAAGGTTCCTGAAGGTTCCCATGGGGTTGGTGCTCCCCTCCCCGCAGCCCCAGGGCTCCTGGAGGCAGGTGTGCCGACTCGAACCAGGGAGAAGAGAGGGAGGGCCGGTCCACAGGAGGCGGCCACGTGCACTCCATTCGGGGAGCCCTGCGCCAGGCAGCAGCAACCGATCTGCCCACAGCCCACCCGACCCGGCAGGCCAGCCTCTGCTGGCTGGAGACACGGGCTGGGACCTGGGTGTCAGAAGCGAGCGAGGCCAGGCGTCCTAGGCCAGCCCCAGCACGAGCAGGGGCCCGTGTGAGTCGCTGGGCTCTCCTTGCTGATTGGGCTGGCACCAACCCAGGCGGTGCCTGGAGGAGAGGACAGGTGGCCGCCGTCCTCAGTGCTGGCGGGCTGGGAGGCCCTTGACAAGAACGGAGGAGACGGACGAGGGCCAAAGGCCTCCTTCCCACAAATGGACAGTTGGAGACTTTTTTCCCCAAGTTGGTCTCCCAAGTGAGGCAGCACAGTGGAGAGGGAGGGACAAAGGGCAGAGGTGAAGGTGCAGGCTGGTGGCAGTCAGTCAGTCAGTCAGTCAGTCAGTCCCTGCGACGTGGGCCGCGTGCGAGGGCCGTGCGAGGAAGAGTAGAGCGGTGAAGAGCAGGGGCTGAATGGAACGGAGGGCAGAGAGCTGGCGGGCCGGCGGGCCAGAGCTGGGGTGGGAGGGGGCCCGCAAGGCCAGGCCTGGGCCAGGCCTCCCAGGAGAGCGGGAGGCGGCGCAGGTTGCGCTTCCCGAAGTGACCGTGAGGGCGCGCTCGGGCGCAGAAGGGTCCCGGGCGGGCGGGCGGGTGTGTTCCGGGCCGTGCCGAGCGAGTCGGCGGGGGAGGGGGGAGCCGGTCCTGGGCAGTCGTGGGGCGTGCGTGTGCGTGTGCGTGTGTGTTGGGGAGGAGTGCAGCGCGCGAGGGGTGGGTGGGGGCTTTGGGGAGAGGCGGTTGCGCGGGCGGCGGCGCGCTGGCGGTGGAGAAGGGCTGGCGGGCGGGGCGGTGTGGAGGAGCGGGCCCCGCCCCCTGCGGCCCCGCCCGCGGGAGCGCCGGGGAGGCCGGCTGGCGTCAGCAGCCTCGAGTAGCTGTTTTGCCGAGGCGTTGAGCGCCGGTCGTGGTGGCGCACGCCGGTAATCAACGAGGCGAAGAGGATGAGGCAGGAGGATCACGAGTTCGAGGCCAGCCTGGGCTACACTTTTTTTTTTTTCCTTTTTCCTCTTCGCTTGCCCGCCGCCCCAGCCGACACACCCCTACTCCACTCTCAACTCCCTAGCCCGCACGCAGCACTCGCACGCCCCCTTCAGACACAAGCCTCCCGGACAACCTACCCGCCTACCCTGCTCCGCCTCGCCCGGACCTCCGGCCCGCCCAGCCGCCGCCCAGCGCTCGCACCCTCCAACCCCGCACGCGCCCCGCTGCCAAGCGCCCACTCACCCCCCTGCTCACGCGACCCTGCCCTCACAGCCCCGTCCCCACCGACGGACAGCGCCAGCGCCGGGCCCGGCTGCCCGGACCATCCTCTCTCTCGGGAACAGCCACCTTAGCCTCGCCTCACACCTCTTTGCTCCCTCCTTCCTTCACTTCACTTCACTTCACTTCACTTCTCTTCCCCCAACAAGCGGCCCGCCACCGACATCACAAGCCACTCCCGTCTCCATGGGCTCGCCCCTCCCCTTCACGCCTCGCTCGCGACTGGCACCTGACACAGGACAGCGCCGCACCCCTGGCCACCTCGCTGTCTGCTACTTCCCTGCCCTAAACCCTCTCGGCCTTCATTGCCCTTGCACTGCGCTGCTCTGCAACACCCCGCAGCGCCTGCACGGCAGTGCCCTGCACCCCGGGAACCACGCGAGGCGAGGCCGGCAAGGCAACGCGACCCCAGGCCAGGCGAGGCGAGGCAACGCACCCACCGCACTGCCTGGCCGCGCCTGGCCTGGCCTCGCCTCGCCTGGCCTCGCATCGCGATGCACTGCGCTGCACTGGGTCGTGCGATGCTGCCTTGGGTCGGGACGGCTTCCCTAGGGCTGTGTGGGCTACATTGCCTTCCACCGGCTTGGCCTGGGCGAGAGTGAGTGGCCTTGGGCCGCCTTGGGTTGCAATCCTTTCCTAGGGCTCGCCTGGGAATGCCTTACGCTGGCTTGCACCGCATCTGCCCTCTTGGTACCTCCTCCACGGCTCCTTTCCTCACTTAGTTATCCTGAGGCTGTGGGAGTCAGGGCTATCCTGGAAGCAGCCTTCCTGCTTTCACCTCCCAAGCCCTGGGATCGGACGCTGCACCACCAGGCCCAATTCACTTCTCATGACACCGGCCTTGAATCCGTGAGGCACCTGACGTGCCTTTCTTTGATGAGCACCATTCGACAGCTCAGTTAAGTTACTTCATTTCATTCCTTCGGCACAGTGCCCACCTTGCGGCCTCGACTGCCCCCAAGTCAATATCCCCCAGCCCACCCTCCCCTTCGGCCTCAGGAGCCTTGGAGGGACGGTCAGCCGATCCCCACGCTCAATATGCGATTTCCTTTGAATCCAGAGAACTTTGCAAAGGGTGACGTAAAATGACAGGCACAACGGCACTCAACTTCTGTTTCTCTCTGAGGGCTGGTGGTTCGGTGGTTCTGTGTGAGTGTGCGTGTCCGTGTCGGTGTCCGTGTGTGTGTGTGTGTTGGTGTGCGTGTGTGTGTGTGGTGTGGTGTGAGTGTGTGTAGAGGGCATTCAGTGGGGGGGTGGCTTAGGCGTTCTTGTGGCGGTTGTGTTCCGTACTGTTTTTCACCGCGGACAGGGGCACACGGCAGACGGGGAGCCCACAGGCTTCCATTGGCGTCACCCTCGGCCCCACACCCTCCAGCCGCCCCACAGATTTGTGCCAGCCCGAGTGCGGCTCCTTTCTCTTTGCCGCGGCTCCTCGGGTCTGCATCCCATAGGAGAGCTTGCCTTTTCTTTCCGTCCTTCTCCGGGCTGTGTCCTATGGCAGAGTGTGCACGGAGCACCTTTCCTTCAGCCCTTGGTCCACCCAAGGTCACTTGGTCGCTTCTACCTTTTGGCTATCGTGAAGCCACAGGCAAAGAACGGGAGGCCCACGACAGGCCAGAGATCTGTTCAAGTCCCTGCCTCCGCTCCTCTTGGGCAGATAGCCCGGGCCTGATCTCGTGATCACTCTCCACGTTCCTTCCTCCACGCGGCCGTGGCCGTGCGTGCCTCCATCCACCTCCCGAACTCTCTCTGAGGAGGAAGCAACGCACCGATTGCCACAGGAGCCGCACCGTCCTACACTCTCCTGGGAGCGGCTCTCCCGGGATGGTTCTACTGGGTCCACAGCGTTGAGTGCCTCGGGGAAGCCTGCCCGCTTTCCCCGTGGGCCGCAAACCTCCGTCCGCCACCCGGTCGGGGCTGATGGGGGCACGTGGGCACGAGGGACAAGAGCTGGGGTCCGAGGCGAGGCGTTCCCAAAACGCTCAGAAACGACGAGTGCCGTGTGCCAGGGGGGTGGGTGGCCAGCCCCCCGACGGCACAAGGTGAGCTGATCGCAGCCGCCGCTCCGGGAGGAGAGTGTCCTGGCCGTGGAGAGGTTGCTCTTGGCAGGGACGAGCTCCCGGGCCGCCAGACTGTGTCAAGCCGTGACCGTCAAATGGCTTGGCACAAGTCTGTCCCCGGGAGGCTCCCGCCCCAGGCCAGAGCCACGGGGGCCCGCAGGGCCCACCCGCAGACCCTAAAGAGGTGCCCTTTGAGTCCCGGGCAAGCTGGAGCTGCCACCCTAGGGCCGTGGGAGACCCAGGCCGTCCAGGAGGTGCAAATGGCAGTGTTTCCCACCTCCTCGTGGTAGAGGGAGGGGAATTGGGGCCATGGCCCACAGTGGAGACTCCGGGGCCAGTGTGACCATCCGTGCCAAGCAGCGCTTTAGGGACAACTGGGTCTCCCGGGTTCAACCTGGAGGCGGCAAGCTTTGCCAGGGAACAGGCCTTTCCCTGTTGTGCAGCCATGTGCACGGCAACATCATCCAGCCCAGCCCAAGGGCCCCTGGTCCTCTCAGGCCCTAGACTCAGGGATGGAGGAAGAGCGCGTGCTCACCTGTCCCTCCTCCGCCCCCGCGGCTTTCCTTCCACCACCACCACCATGAGCCACTTGCGTCGGGGGGGGGGAGCCGAGGGGGAGCCTTAGAGAAACAAAACCAAAACCAAGTGTGCACCTGGGAGCGAGACTCCTTTTCCCAAGCTTTCCCTAGGACAACCCCGGGAACCTCACCGCGTGGGGGCCGGCAAGTGCCAAGCCACATCTTGCTCGCCAGGCCGGGGGTGGAGAGCAGCACTGTGTCAGCAGGAACGGATGCATGGATGCATGCATCCAGAGACGGATGGATGGGTGGATGGATGGATGGATGACCCAAATGAGGCCTCTGACTTCCCTAAGAAAGCAACCCTAGTGGGCCATGTCACGGGAAGACCGGGATGACGGGCCCAGGGCCTGAGCGTGGAGGACTGGGCTGTCGGGCCTTCAGTCTGGGGAGAAGAGAAAGTCCTCGGTTTCTTGGTCAGCCCAGGCTGAAGCGACTGACCGCCGGGGAACGGCACACTCAGGTCCCCCGGCTGCGCAGACCCGGGTCAGTTGCCACAGAGGGGAGCAGAGGTCCCGAGGCCTTGCCCGTGCCGGGCTGTGCGTACCCTACAGTGAGGCTTCCCAAAGGCCCTGGCCCCATCCCTGCGGAAGACCTTGAACTCGGCTGCCCTCGTGGACCCTGGCCGGCCTCGGGCGGCCCTCCCTCCTCCGCTTTCCGGCACCCGTCCAGCACCCTCCCAGAAGAGATCCGGGCCAGAGGCCTGAGGCGAACTTGGGCCTGCTGGACTCAAGCAGGTCTTCCCCACTCGCGTCCCAAGCAGAGGCACGGGAGAACGCGCGTGTCTTCTCGGCAACGCCATTCGCCGCAGCCAAAGAGCAGAAGTCTCCAGATGTCTCTGAAGAGAGGGAGGGGCGGGCAGGTGGGCAGATGGATGAGTGGATGGATGGAGACGTGGATGGATGCATGGAGGGATGGATGGATGGAGAGACGATGGATGGACGGATGGAGACACGATGGATGGATGCGTGGATGGATGGAGAGACGATGGATGCATGCCTGGATGGATGGAGACGTGGACGGATGGATGGATAGATGCATGGAGGGATGGGTGGATGGATGGATGGGTGGGTGGATGATGGATGGAGAGACGATGGATGGATGCATGGATGGATGGATGCATGCGTGCATGCCTGCAGAGATGGAGAGATGGACAGAAAGGTGGATGGATGGACGGATGGGCAGGTTGAGCGGGGAGGGGGGGCAGGGGTAGGGAGCGAGGGAAGGAGGGAGGCAGACCATGAGACCTCTGCCGTGCCTGAGGATTCCAGAGGGGGTCAAGTCCTAGAGCAAAGAGAAGGGGGCTGGGGGTGGAAGTTTCGGACAGGGCGCGGGAGAGGCGCCTCCTCCAGCCGCCCGAGCAAAGCCTTTCTTTCCCGTGAGGAGGATGTCCTCCGGTGCCCAGTAAGCCCAGCACACCCGAAGTCAGGTGCAAGCAGGCGCCCATGGGCCCACAGCCTGCGTCCCCTGCCAAGGGGCCTGCCCCGGTGACCCTGGAGGGATCCTCCCGGGACTGCAGCCCCAAGGTTCCTGAAGGTTCCCATGGGGTGGGTGCTCCCCTCCCCGCAGCCCCAGGGCTCCTGGAGGCAGGTGTGCCGACTCGAACCAGGGAGAAGAGAGGGAGGGCCGGTCCACAGGAGGCGGCCACGTGCACTCCATTCGGGGAGCCCTGCGCCAGGCAGCAGCAACCGATCTGCCCACAGCCCACCCGACCCGGCAGGCCAGCCTCTGCTGGCTGGAGACACGGGCTGGGACCTGGGTGTCAGAAGCGAGCGAGGCCAGGCGTCCTAGGCCAGCCCCAGCACGAGCAGGGGCCCGTGTGAGTCGCTGGGCTCTCCTTGCTGATTGGGCTGGCACCAACCCAGGCGGTGCCTGGAGGAGAGGACAGGTGGCCGCCGTCCTCAGTGCTGGCGGGCTGGGAGGCCCTTGACAAGAACGGAGGAGACGGACGAGGGCCAAAGGCCTCCTTCCCACAAATGGACAGTTGGAGACTTTTTTCCCCAAGTTGGTCTCCCAAGTGAGGCAGCACAGTGGAGAGGGAGGGACAAAGGGCAGAGGTGAAGGTGCAGGCTGGTGGCAGTCAGTCAGTCAGTCAGTCAGTCAGTCCCTGCGACGTGGGCCGCGTGCGAGGGCCGTGCGAGGAAGAGTAGAGCGGTGAAGAGCAGGGGCTGAATGGAACGGAGGGCAGAGAGCTGGCGGGCCGGCGGGCCAGAGCTGGGGTGGGAGGGGGCCCGCAAGGCCAGGCCTGGGCCAGGCCTCCCAGGAGAGCGGGAGGCGGCGCAGGTTGCGCTTCCCGAAGTGACCGTGAGGGCGCGCTCGGGCGCAGAAGGGTCCCGGGCGGGCGGGCGGGTGTGTTCCGGGCCGTGCCGAGCGAGTCGGCGGGGGAGGGGGGAGCCGGTCCTGGGCAGTCGTGGGGCGTGCGTGTGCGTGTGCGTGTGTGTTGGGGAGGAGTGCAGCGCGCGAGGGGTGGGTGGGGGCTTTGGGGAGAGGCGGTTGCGCGGGCGGCGGCGCGCTGGCGGTGGAGAAGGGCTGGCGGGCGGGGCGGTGTGGAGGAGCGGGCCCCGCCCCCTGCGGCCCCGCCCGCGGGAGCGCCGGGGAGGCCGGCTGGCGTCAGCAGCCTCGAGTAGCTGTTTTGCCGAGGCGTTGAGCGCCGGTCGTGGTGGCGCACGCCGGTAATCAACGAGGCGAAGAGGATGAGGCAGGAGGATCACGAGTTCGAGGCCAGCCTGGGCTACACTTTTTTTTTTTTTTTCCTTTTTCCTCTTCGCTTGCCCGCCGCCCCAGCCGACACACCCCTACTCCACTCTCAACTCCCTAGCCCGCACGCAACACTCGCACGCCCCCTTCAGACACAAGCCTCCCGGACAACCTACCCGCCTACCCTGCTCCGCCTCGCCCGGACCTCCGGCCCGCCCAGCCGCCGCCCAGCGCTCGCACCCTCCAACCCCGCACGCGCCCCGCTGCCAAGCGCCCACTCACCCCCCTGCTCACGCGACCCTGCCCTCACAGCCCCGTCCCCACCGACGGACAGCGCCAGCGCCGGGCCCGGCTGCCCGGACCATCCTCTCTCTCGGGAACAGCCACCTTAGCCTCGCCTCACACCTCTTTGCTCCCTCCTTCCTTCACTTCACTTCACTTCACTTCACTTCTCTTCCCCCAACAAGCGGCCCGCCACCGACATCACAAGCCACTCCCGTCTCCATGGGCTCGCCCCTCCCCTTCACGCCTCGCTCGCGACTGGCACCTGACACAGGACAAGCGCCGCACCCCTGGCCACCTCGCTGTCTGCTACTTCCCTGCCCTAAACCCTCTCGGCCTTCATTGCCCTTGCACTGCGCTGCTCTGCAACACCCCGCAGCGCCCTGCACGGCAGTGCCCTGCACCCCGGGAACCACGCGAGGCGAGGCCGGCAAGGCAACGCGACCCCAGGCCAGGCGAGGCGAGGCAACGCACCCACCGCACTGCCTGGCCGCGCCTGGCCTGGCCTCGCCTCGCCTGGCCTCGCATCGCGTTGCACTGCGCTGCACTGGGTCGTGCGATGCTGCCTTGGGTCGGGACGGCTTCCCTAGGGCTGTGTGGGCTACATTGCCTTCCACCGGCTTGGCCTGGGCGAGAGTGCGTGGCCTTGGGCCGCCTTGGGTTGCAATCCTTTCCTAGGGCTCGCCTGGGAATGCCTTACGCTGGCTTGCACCGCATCTGCCCTCTTGGTACCTCCTCCACGGCTCCTTTCCTCACTTAGTTATCCTGAGGCTGTGGGAGTCAGGGGCTCTCCTGGAAGCAGCCTTCCTGCTTTCACCTCCCAAGCCCTGGGATCGGACGCTGCACCACCAGGCCCAATTCACTTCTCATGACACCGGCCTTGAATCCGTGAGGCACCTGACGTGCCTTTCTTTGATGAGCACCATTCGACAGCTCAGTTAAGTTACTTCATTTCATTCCTTCGGCACAGTGCCCACCTTGCGGCCTCGACTGCCCCCAAGTCAATATCCCCCAGCCCACCCTCCCCTTCGGCCTCAGGAGCCTTGGAGGGACGGTCAGCCGATCCCCACGCTCAATATGCGATTTCCTTTGAATCCAGAGAACTTTGCAAAGGGTGACGTAAAATGACAGGCACAACGGCACTCAACTTCTGTTTCTCTCTGAGGGCTGGTGGTTCGGTGGTTCTGTGTGAGTGTGCGTGTCCGTGTCGGTGTCCGTGTGTGTGTGTGTGCGTGTGCGTGTGTGTGTGTGGTGTGGTGTGAGTGTGTGTAGAGGGCATTCAGTGGGGGGGTGGCTTAGGCGTTCTTGTGGCGGTTGTGTTCCGTACTGTTTTTCACCGCGGACAGGGGCACACGGCAGACGGGGAGCCCACAGGCTTCCATTGGCGTCACCCTCGGCCCCACACCCTCCAGCCGCCCCACAGATTTGTGCCAGCCCGAGTGCGGCTCCTTTCTCTTTGCCGCGGCTCCTCGGGTCTGCATCCCATAGGAGAGCTTGCCTTTTCTTTCCGTCCTTCTCCGGGCTGTGTCCTATGGCAGAGTGTGCACGGAGCACCTTTCCTTCAGCCCTTGGTCCACCCAAGGTCACTTGGTCGCTTCTACCTTTTGGCTATCGTGAAGCCACAGGCAAAGAACGGGAGGCCCACGACAGGCCAGAGATCTGTTCAAGTCCCTGCCTCCGCTCCTCTTGGGCAGATAGCCCGGGCCTGATCTCGTGATCACTCTCCACGTTCCTTCCTCCACGCGGCCGTGGCCGTGCGTGCCTCCATCCACCTCCCGAACTCTCTCTGAGGAGGAAGCAACGCACCGATTGCCACAGGAGCCGCACCGTCCTACACTCTCCTGGGAGCGGCTCTCCCGGGATGGTTCTACTGGGTCCACAGCGTTGAGTGCCTCGGGGAAGCCTGCCCGCTTTCCCCGTGGGCCGCAAACCTCCGTCCGCCACCCGGTCGGGGCTGATGGGGGCACGTGGGCACGAGGGACAAGAGCTGGGGTCCGAGGCGAGGCGTTCCCAAAACGCTCAGAAACGACGAGTGCCGTGTGCCAGGGGGGTGGGTGGCCAGCCCCCCGACGGCACAAGGTGAGCTGATCGCAGCCGCCGCTCCGGGAGGAGAGTGTCCTGGCCGTGGAGAGGTTGCTCTTGGCAGGGACGAGCTCCCGGGCCGCCAGACTGTGTCAAGCCGTGACCGTCAAATGGCTTGGCACAAGTCTGTCCCCGGGAGGCTCCCGCCCCAGGCCAGAGCCACGGGGGCCCGCAGGGCCCACCCGCAGACCCTAAAGAGGTGCCCTTTGAGTCCCGGGCAAGCTGGAGCTGCCACCCTAGGGCCGTGGGAGACCCAGGCCGTCCAGGAGGTGCAAATGGCAGTGTTTCCCACCTCCTCGTGGTAGAGGGAGGGGAATTGGGGCCATGGCCCACAGTGGAGACTCCGGGGCCAGTGTGACCATCCGTGCCAAGCAGCGCTTTAGGGACAACTGGGTCTCCCGGGTTCAACCTGGAGGCGGCAAGCTTTGCCAGGGAACAGGCCTTTCCCTGTTGTGCAGCCATGTGCACGGCAACATCATCCAGCCCAGCCCAAGGGCCCCTGGTCCTCTCAGGCCCTAGACTCAGGGATGGAGGAAGAGCGCGTGCTCACCTGTCCCTCCTCCGCCCCCGCGGCTTTCCTTCCACCACCACCACCATGAGCCACTTGCGTCGGGGGGGGGGGAGCCGAGGGGGAGCCTTAGAGAAACAAAACCAAAACCAAGTGTGCACCTGGGAGCGAGACTCCTTTTCCCAAGCTTTCCCTAGGACAACCCCGGGAACCTCACCGCATGGGGGCCGGCAAGTGCCAAGCCACATCTTGCTCGCCAGGCCGGGGGTGGAGAGCAGCACTGTGTCAGCAGGAACGGATGCATGGATGCATGCATCCAGAGACGGATGGATGGGTGGATGGATGGATGGATGACCCAAATGAGGCCTCTGACTTCCCTAAGAAAGCAACCCTAGTGGGCCATGTCACGGGAAGACCGGGATGACGGGCCCAGGGCCTGAGCGTGGAGGACTGGGCTGTCGGGCCTTCAGTCTGGGGAGAAGAGAAAGTCCTCGGTTTCTTGGTCAGCCCAGGCTGAAGCGACTGACCGCCGGGGAATGGCACACTCAGGTCCCCCGGCTGCGCAGACCCGGGTCAGTTGCCACAGAGGGGAGCAGAGGTCCCGAGGCCTTGCCCGTGCCGGGCTGTGCGTACCCTACAGTGAGGCTTCCCAAAGGCCCTGGCCCCATCCCTGCGGAAGACCTTGAACTCGGCTGCCCTCGTGGACCCTGGCCGGCCTCGGGCGGCCCTCCCTCCTCCGCTTTCCGGCACCCGTCCAGCACCCTCCCAGAAGAGATCCGGGCCAGAGGCCTGAGGCGAACTTGGGCCTGCTGGACTCAAGCAGGTCTTCCCCACTCGCGTCCCAAGCAGAGGCACGGGAGAACGCGCGTGTCTTCTCGGCAACGCCATTCGCCGCAGCCAAAGAGCAGAAGTCTCCAGATGTCTCTGAAGAGAGGGAGGGGCGGGCAGGTGGGCAGATGGATGAGTGGATGGATGGAGACGTGGATGGATGCATGGAGGGATGGATGGATGGAGAGACGATGGATGGACGGATGGAGACACGATGGATGGATGCGTGGATGGATGGAGAGACGATGGATGCATGCCTGGATGGATGGAGACGTGGACGGATGGATGGATAGATGCATGGAGGGATGGGTGGATGGATGGATGGGTGGGTGGATGATGGATGGAGAGACGATGGATGGATGCATGGATGGATGGATGCATGCGTGCATGCCTGCAGAGATGGAGAGATGGACAGAAAGGTGGATGGATGGATGGATGGGCAGGTTGAGCGGGGAGGGGGGGCAGGGGTAGGGAGCGAGGGAAGGAGGGAGGCAGACCATGAGACCTCTGCTGTGCCTGAGGATTCCAGAGGGGGTCAAGTCCTAGAGCAAAGAGAAGGGGGCTGGGGGTGGAAGTTTCGGACAGGGCGCGGGAGAGGCGCCTCCTCCAGCCGCCCGAGCAAAGCCTTTCTTTCCCGTGAGGAGGATGTCCTCCGGTGCCCAGTAAGCCCAGCACACCCGAAGTCAGGTGCAAGCAGGCGCCCATGGGCCCACAGCCTGCGTCCCCTGCCAAGGGGCCTGCCCCGGTGACCCTGGAGGGATCCTCCCGGGACTGCAGCCCCAAGGTTCCTGAAGGTTCCCATGGGGTGGGTGCTCCCCTCCCCGCAGCCCCAGGGCTCCTGGAGGCAGGTGTGCCGACTCGAACCAGGGAGAAGAGAGGGAGGGCCGGTCCACAGGAGGCGGCCACGTGCACTCCATTCGGGGAGCCCTGCGCCAGGCAGCAGCAACCGATCTGCCCACAGCCCACCCGACCCGGCAGGCCAGCCTCTGCTGGCTGGAGACACGGGCTGGGACCTGGGTGTCAGAAGCGAGCGAGGCCAGGCGTCCTAGGCCAGCCCCAGCACGAGCAGGGGCCCGTGTGAGTCGCTGGGCTCTCCTTGCTGATTGGGCTGGCACCAACCCAGGCGGTGCCTGGAGGAGAGGACAGGTGGCCGCCGTCCTCAGTGCTGGCGGGCTGGGAGGCCCTTGACAAGAACGGAGGAGACGGACGAGGGCCAAAGGCCTCCTTCCCACAAATGGACAGTTGGAGACTTTTTTCCCCAAGTTGGTCTCCCAAGTGAGGCAGCACAGTGGAGAGGGAGGGACAAAGGGCAGAGGTGAAGGTGCAGGCTGGTGGCAGTCAGTCAGTCAGTCAGTCAGTCAGTCCCTGCGACGTGGGCCGCGTGCGAGGGCCGTGCGAGGAAGAGTAGAGCGGTGAAGAGCAGGGGCTGAATGGAACGGAGGGCAGAGAGCTGGCGGGCCGGCGGGCCAGAGCTGGGGTGGGAGGGGGCCCGCAAGGCCAGGCCTGGGCCAGGCCTCCCAGGAGAGCGGGAGGCGGCGCAGGTTGCGCTTCCCGAAGTGACCGTGAGGGCGCGCTCGGGCGCAGAAGGGTCCCGGGCGGGCGGGCGGGTGTGTTCCGGGCCGTGCCGAGCGAGTCGGCGGGGGAGGGGGGAGCCGGTCCTGGGCAGTCGTGGGGCGTGCGTGTGCGTGTGCGTGTGTGTTGGGGAGGAGTGCAGCGCGCGAGGGGTGGGTGGGGGCTTTGGGGAGAGGCGGTTGCGCGGGCGGCGGCGCGCTGGCGGTGGAGAAGGGCTGGCGGGCGGGGCGGTGTGGAGGAGCGGGCCCCGCCCCCTGCGGCCCCGCCCGCGGGAGCGCCGGGGAGGCCGGCTGGCGTCAGCAGCCTCGAGTAGCTGTTTTGCCGAGGCGTTGAGCGCCGGTCGTGGTGGCGCACGCCGGTAATCAACGAGGCGAAGAGGATGAGGCAGGAGGATCACGAGTTCGAGGCCAGCCTGGGCTACACTTTTTTTTTTTTCCTTTTTCCTCTTCGCTTGCCCGCCGCCCCAGCCGACACACCCCTACTCCACTCTCAACTCCCTAGCCCGCACGCAACACTCGCACGCCCCCTTCAGACACAAGCCTCCCGGACAACCTACCCGCCTACCCTGCTCCGCCTCGCCCGGACCTCCGGCCCGCCCAGACGCCGCCCAGCGCTCGCACCCTCCAACCCCGCACGCGCCCCGCTGCCAAGCGCCCACTCACCCCCCTGCTCACGCGACCCTGCCCTCACAGCCCCGTCCCCACCGACGGACAGCGCCAGCGCCGGGCCCGGCTGCCCGGACCATCCTCTCTCTCGGGAACAGCCACCTTAGCCTCGCCTCACACCTCTTTGCTCCCTCCTTCCTTCACTTCACTTCACTTCACTTCACTTCTCTTCCCCCAACAAGCGGCCCGCCACCGACATCACAAGCCACTCCCGTCTCCATGGGCTCGCCCCTCCCCTTCACGCCTCGCTCGCGACTGGCACCTGACACAGGACAAGCGCCGCACCCCTGGCCACCTCGCTGTCTGCTACTTCCCTGCCCTAAACCCTCTCGGCCTTCATTGCCCTTGCACTGCGCTGCTCTGCAACACCCCGCAGCGCCCTGCACGGCAGTGCCCTGCACCCCGGGAACCACGCGAGGCGAGGCCGGCAAGGCAACGCGACCCCAGGCCAGGCGAGGCGAGGCAACGCACCCACCGCACTGCCTGGCCGCGCCTGGCCTGGCCTCGCCTCGCCTGGCCTCGCATCGCGTTGCACTGCGCTGCACTGGGTCGTGCGATGCTGCCTTGGGTCGGGACGGCTTCCCTAGGGCTGTGTGGGCTACATTGCCTTCCACCGGCTTGGCCTGGGCGAGAGTGAGTGGCCTTGGGCCGCCTTGGGTTGCAATCCTTTCCTAGGGCTCGCCTGGGAATGCCTTACGCTGGCTTGCACCGCATCTGCCCTCTTGGTACCTCCTCCACGGCTCCTTTCCTCACTTAGTTATCCTGAGGCTGTGGGAGTCAGGGGCTATCCTGGAAGCAGCCTTCCTGCTTTCACCTCCCAAGCCCTGGGATCGGACGCTGCACCACCAGGCCCAATTCACTTCTCATGACACCGGCCTTGAATCCGTGAGGCACCTGACGTGCCTTTCTTTGATGAGCACCATTCGACAGCTCAGTTAAGTTACTTCATTTCATTCCTTCGGCACAGTGCCCACCTTGCGGCCTCGACTGCCCCCAAGTCAATATCCCCCAGCCCACCCTCCCCTTCGGCCTCAGGAGCCTTGGAGGGACGGTCAGCCGATCCCCACGCTCAATATGCGATTTCCTTTGAATCCAGAGAACTTTGCAAAGGGTGACGTAAAATGACAGGCACAACGGCACTCAACTTCTGTTTCTCTCTGAGGGCTGGTGGTTCGGTGGTTCTGTGTGAGTGTGCGTGTCCGTGTCGGTGTCCGTGTGTGTGTGTGTGCGTGTGCGTGTGTGTGTGTGGTGTGGTGTGAGTGTGTGTAGAGGGCATTCAGTGGGGGGGTGGCTTAGGCGTTCTTGTGGCGGTTGTGTTCCGTACTGTTTTTCACCGCGGACAGGGGCACACGGCAGACGGGGAGCCCACAGGCTTCCATTGGCGTCACCCTCGGCCCCACACCCTCCAGCCGCCCCACAGATTTGTGCCAGCCCGAGTGCGGCTCCTTTCTCTTTGCCGCGGCTCCTCGGGTCTGCATCCCATAGGAGAGCTTGCCTTTTCTTTCCGTCCTTCTCCGGGCTGTGTCCTATGGCAGAGTGTGCACGGAGCACCTTTCCTTCAGCCCTTGGTCCACCCAAGGTCACTTGGTCGCTTCTACCTTTTGGCTATCGTGAAGCCACAGGCAAAGAACGGGAGGCCCACGACAGGCCAGAGATCTGTTCAAGTCCCTGCCTCCGATCCTCTTGGGCAGATAGCCCGGGCCTGATCTCGTGATCACTCTCCACGTTCCTTCCTCCACGCGGCCGTGGCCGTGCGTGCCTCCATCCACCTCCCGAACTCTCTCTGAGGAGGAAGCAACGCACCGATTGCCACAGGAGCCGCACCGTCCTACACTCTCCTGGGAGCGGCTCTCCCGGGATGGTTCTACTGGGTCCACAGCGTTGAGTGCCTCGGGGAAGCCTGCCCGCTTTCCCCGTGGGCCGCAAACCTCCGTCCGCCACCCGGTCGGGGCTGATGGGGGCACGTGGGCACGAGGGACAAGAGCTGGGGTCCGAGGCGAGGCGTTCCCAAAACGCTCAGAAACGACGAGTGCCGTGTGCCAGGGGGGTGGGTGGCCAGCCCCCCGACGGCACAAGGTGAGCTGATCGCAGCCGCCGCTCCGGGAGGAGAGTGTCCTGGCCGTGGAGAGGTTGCTCTTGGCAGGGACGAGCTCCCGGGCCGCCAGACTGTGTCAAGCCGTGACCGTCAAATGGCTTGGCACAAGTCTGTCCCCGGGAGGCTCCCGCCCCAGGCCAGAGCCACGGGGGCCCGCAGGGCCCACCCGCAGACCCTAAAGAGGTGCCCTTTGAGTCCCGGGCAAGCTGGAGCTGCCACCCTAGGGCCGTGGGAGACCCAGGCCGTCCAGGAGGTGCAAATGGCAGTGTTTCCCACCTCCTCGTGGTAGAGGGAGGGGAATTGGGGCCATGGCCCACAGTGGAGACTCCGGGGCCAGTGTGACCATCCGTGCCAAGCAGCGCTTTAGGGACAACTGGGTCTCCCGGGTTCAACCTGGAGGCGGCAAGCTTTGCCAGGGAACAGGCCTTTCCCTGTTGTGCAGCCATGTGCACGGCAACATCATCCAGCCCAGCCCAAGGGCCCCTGGTCCTCTCAGGCCCTAGACTCAGGGATGGAGGAAGAGCGCGTGCTCACCTGTCCCTCCTCCGCCCCCGCGGCTTTCCTTCCACCACCACCACCATGAGCCACTTGCGTCGGGGGGGGGGAGCCGAGGGGGAGCCTTAGAGAAACAAAACCAAAACCAAGTGTGCACCTGGGAGCGAGACTCCTTTTCCCAAGCTTTCCCTAGGACAACCCTGGGAACCTCACCGCGTGGGGGCCGGCAAGTGCCAAGCCACATCTTGCTCGCCAGGCCGGGGGTGGAGAGCAGCACTGTGTCAGCAGGAACGGATGCATGGATGCATGCATCCAGAGACGGATGGATGGGTGGATGGATGGATGGATGACCCAAATGAGGCCTCTGACTTCCCTAAGAAAGCAACCCTAGTGGGCCATGTCACGGGAAGACCGGGATGACGGGCCCAGGGCCTGAGCGTGGAGGACTGGGCTGTCGGGCCTTCAGTCTGGGGAGAAGAGAAAGTCCTCGGTTTCTTGGTCAGCCCAGGCTGAAGCGACTGACCGCCGGGGAACGGCACACTCAGGTCCCCCGGCTGCGCAGACCCGGGTCAGTTGCCACAGAGGGGAGCAGAGGTCCCGAGGCCTTGCCCGTGCCGGGCTGTGCGTACCCTACAGTGAGGCTTCCCAAAGGCCCTGGCCCCATCCCTGCGGAAGACCTTGAACTCGGCTGCCCTCGTGGACCCTGGCCGGCCTCGGGCGGCCCTCCCTCCTCCGCTTTCCGGCACCCGTCCAGCACCCTCCCAGAAGAGATCCGGGCCAGAGGCCTGAGGCGAACTTGGGCCTGCTGGACTCAAGCAGGTCTTCCCCACTCGCGTCCCAAGCAGAGGCACGGGAGAACGCGCGTGTCTTCTCGGCAACGCCATTCGCCGCAGCCAAAGAGCAGAAGTCTCCAGATGTCTCTGAAGAGAGGGAGGGGCGGGCAGGTGGGCAGATGGATGAGTGGATGGATGGAGACGTGGATGGATGCATGGAGGGATGGATGGATGGAGAGACGATGGATGGACGGATGGAGACACGATGGATGGATGCGTGGATGGATGGAGAGACGATGGATGCATGCCTGGATGGATGGAGACGTGGACGGATGGATGGATAGATGCATGGAGGGATGGGTGGATGGATGGATGGGTGGGTGGATGATGGATGGAGAGACGATGGATGGATGCATGGATGGATGGATGCATGCGTGCATGCCTGCAGAGATGGAGAGATGGACAGAAAGGTGGATGGATGGACGGATGGGCAGGTTGAGCGGGGAGGGGGGGCAGGGGTAGGGAGCGAGGGAAGGAGGGAGGCAGACCATGAGACCTCTGCCGTGCCTGAGGATTCCAGAGGGGGTCAAGTCCTAGAGCAAAGAGAAGGGGGCTGGGGGTGGAAGTTTCGGACAGGGCGCGGGAGAGGCGCCTCCTCCAGCCGCCCGAGCAAAGCCTTTCTTTCCCGTGAGGAGGATGTCCTCCGGTGCCCAGTAAGCCCAGCACACCCGAAGTCAGGTGCAAGCAGGCGCCCATGGGCCCACAGCCTGCGTCCCCTGCCAAGGGGCCTGCCCCGGTGACCCTGGAGGGATCCTCCCGGGACTGCAGCCCCAAGGTTCCTGAAGGTTCCCATGGGGTGGGTGCTCCCCTCCCCGCAGCCCCAGGGCTCCTGGAGGCAGGTGTGCCGACTCGAACCAGGGAGAAGAGAGGGAGGGCCGGTCCACAGGAGGCGGCCACGTGCACTCCATTCGGGGAGCCCTGCGCCAGGCAGCAGCAACCGATCTGCCCACAGCCCACCCGACCCGGCAGGCCAGCCTCTGCTGGCTGGAGACACGGGCTGGGACCTGGGTGTCAGAAGCGAGCGAGGCCAGGCGTCCTAGGCCAGCCCCAGCACGAGCAGGGGCCCGTGTGAGTCGCTGGGCTCTCCTTGCTGATTGGGCTGGCACCAACCCAGGCGGTGCCTGGAGGAGAGGACAGGTGGCCGCCGTCCTCAGTGCTGGCGGGCTGGGAGGCCCTTGACAAGAACGGAGGAGACGGACGAGGGCCAAAGGCCTCCTTCCCACAAATGGACAGTTGGAGACTTTTTTCCCCAAGTTGGTCTCCCAAGTGAGGCAGCACAGTGGAGAGGGAGGGACAAAGGGCAGAGGTGAAGGTGCAGGCTGGTGGCAGTCAGTCAGTCAGTCAGTCAGTCAGTCCCTGCGACGTGGGCCGCGTGCGAGGGCCGTGCGAGGAAGAGTAGAGCGGTGAAGAGCAGGGGCTGAATGGAACGGAGGGCAGAGAGCTGGCGGGCCGGCGGGCCAGAGCTGGGGTGGGAGGGGGCCCGCAAGGCCAGGCCTGGGCCAGGCCTCCCAGGAGAGCGGGAGGCGGCGCAGGTTGCGCTTCCCGAAGTGACCGTGAGGGCGCGCTCGGGCGCAGAAGGGTCCCGGGCGGGAGGGCGGGTGTGTTCCGGGCCGTGCCGAGCGAGTCGGCGGGGGAGGGGGGAGCCGGTCCTGGGCAGTCGTGGGGCGTGCGTGTGCGTGTGCGTGTGTGTTGGGGAGGAGTGCAGCGCGCGAGGGGTGGGTGGGGGCTTTGGGGAGAGGCGGTTGCGCGGGCGGCGGCGCGCTGGCGGTGGAGAAGGGCTGGCGGGCGGGGCGGTGTGGAGGAGCGGGCCCCGCCCCCTGCGGCCCCGCCCGCGGGAGCGCCGGGGAGGCCGGCTGGCGTCAGCAGCCTCGAGTAGCTGTTTTGCCGAGGCGTTGAGCGCCGGTCGTGGTGGCGCACGCCGGTAATCAACGAGGCGAAGAGGATGAGGCAGGAGGATCACGAGTTCGAGGCCAGCCTGGGCTACACTTTTTTTTTTTTCCTTTTTCCTCTTCGCTTGCCCGCCGCCCCAGCCGACACACCCCTACTCCACTCTCAACTCCCTAGCCCGCACGCAACACTCGCACGCCCCCTTCAGACACAAGCCTCCCGGACAACCTACCCGCCTACCCTGCTCCGCCTCGCCCGGACCTCCGGCCCGCCCAGACGCCGCCCAGCGCTCGCACCCTCCAACCCCGCACGCGCCCCGCTGCCAAGCGCCCACTCACCCCCCTGCTCACGCGACCCTGCCCTCACAGCCCCGTCCCCACCGACGGACAGCGCCAGCGCCGGGCCCGGCTGCCCGGACCATCCTCTCTCTCGGGAACAGCCACCTTAGCCTCGCCTCACACCTCTTTGCTCCCTCCTTCCTTCACTTCACTTCACTTCACTTCACTTCTCTTCCCCCAACAAGCGGCCCGCCACCGACATCACAAGCCACTCCCGTCTCCATGGGCTCGCCCCTCCCCTTCACGCCTCGCTCGCGACTGGCACCTGACACAGGACAAGCGCCGCACCCCTGGCCACCTCGCTGTCTGCTACTTCCCTGCCCTAAACCCTCTCGGCCTTCATTGCCCTTGCACTGCGCTGCTCTGCAACACCCCGCAGCGCCCTGCACGGCAGTGCCCTGCACCCCGGGAACCACGCGAGGCGAGGCCGGCAAGGCAACGCGACCCCAGGCCAGGCGAGGCGAGGCAACGCACCCACCGCACTGCCTGGCCGCGCCTGGCCTGGCCTCGCCTCGCCTGGCCTCGCATCGCGTTGCACTGCGCTGCACTGGGTCGTGCGATGCTGCCTTGGGTCGGGACGGCTTCCCTAGGGCTGTGTGGGCTACATTGCCTTCCACCGGCTTGGCCTGGGCGAGAGTGCGTGGCCTTGGGCCGCCTTGGGTTGCAATCCTTTCCTAGGGCTCGCCTGGGAATGCCTTACGCTGGCTT
The DNA here is from genome assembly GCF_047511655.1 of Castor canadensis. Lineage (NCBI taxonomy): Eukaryota > Metazoa > Chordata > Mammalia > Rodentia > Castoridae > Castor > Castor canadensis. Next base: position 23,722 of record NW_027395359.1, read on the forward strand.
GCACCGCATCTGCCCTCTTGGTACCTCCTCCACGGCTCCTTTCCTCACTTAGTTATCCTGAGGCTGTGGGAGTCAGGGGCTCTCCTGGAAGCAGCCTTCCTGCTTTCACCTCCCAAGCCCTGGGATCGGACGCTGCACCACCAGGCCCAATTCACTTCTCATGACACCGGCCTTGAATCCGTGAGGCACCTGACGTGCCTTTCTTTGATGAGCACCATTCGACAGCTCAGTTAAGTTACTTCATTTCATTCCTTCGGCACAGTGCCCACCTTGCGGCCTCGACTGCCCCCAAGTCAATATCCCCCAGCCCACCCTCCCCTTCGGCCTCAGGAGCCTTGGAGGGACGGTCAGCCGATCCCCACGCTCAATATGCGATTTCCTTTGAATCCAGAGAACTTTGCAAAGGGTGACGTAAAATGACAGGCACAACGGCACTCAACTTCTGTTTCTCTCTGAGGGCTGGTGGTTCGGTGGTTCTGTGTGAGTGTGCGTGTCCGTGTCGGTGTCCGTGTGTGTGTGTGTGCGTGTGCGTGTGTGTGTGTGGTGTGGTGTGAGTGTGTGTAGAGGGCATTCAGTGGGGGGGTGGCTTAGGCGTTCTTGTGGCGGTTGTGTTCCGTACTGTTTTTCACCGCGGACAGGGGCACACGGCAGACGGGGAGCCCACAGGCTTCCATTGGCGTCACCCTCGGCCCCACACCCTCCAGCCGCCCCACAGATTTGTGCCAGCCCGAGTGCGGCTCCTTTCTCTTTGCCGCGGCTCCTCGGGTCTGCATCCCATAGGAGAGCTTGCCTTTTCTTTCCGTCCTTCTCCGGGCTGTGTCCTATGGCAGAGTGTGCACGGAGCACCTTTCCTTCAGCCCTTGGTCCACCCAAGGTCACTTGGTCGCTTCTACCTTTTGGCTATCGTGAAGCCACAGGCAAAGAACGGGAGGCCCACGACAGGCCAGAGATCTGTTCAAGTCCCTGCCTCCGCTCCTCTTGGGCAGATAGCCCGGGCCTGATCTCGTGATCACTCTCCACGTTCCTTCCTCCACGCGGCCGTGGCCGTGCGTGCCTCCATCCACCTCCCGAACTCTCTCTGAGGAGGAAGCAACGCACCGATTGCCACAGGAGCCGCACCGTCCTACACTCTCCTGGGAGCGGCTCTCCCGGGATGGTTCTACTGGGTCCACAGCGTTGAGTGCCTCGGGGAAGCCTGCCCGCTTTCCCCGTGGGCCGCAAACCTCCGTCCGCCACCCGGTCGGGGCTGATGGGGGCACGTGGGCACGAGGGACAAGAGCTGGGGTCCGAGGCGAGGCGTTCCCAAAACGCTCAGAAACGACGAGTGCCGTGTGCCAGGGGGGTGGGTGGCCAGCCCCCCGACGGCACAAGGTGAGCTGATCGCAGCCGCCGCTCCGGGAGGAGAGTGTCCTGGCCGTGGAGAGGTTGCTCTTGGCAGGGACGAGCTCCCGGGCCGCCAGACTGTGTCAAGCCGTGACCGTCAAATGGCTTGGCACAAGTCTGTCCCCGGGAGGCTCCCGCCCCAGGCCAGAGCCACGGGGGCCCGCAGGGCCCACCCGCAGACCCTAAAGAGGTGCCCTTTGAGTCCCGGGCAAGCTGGAGCTGCCACCCTAGGGCCGTGGGAGACCCAGGCCGTCCAGGAGGTGCAAATGGCAGTGTTTCCCACCTCCTCGTGGTAGAGGGAGGGGAATTGGGGCCATGGCCCACAGTGGAGACTCCGGGGCCAGTGTGACCATCCGTGCCAAGCAGCGCTTTAGGGACAACTGGGTCTCCCGGGTTCAACCTGGAGGCGGCAAGCTTTGCCAGGGAACAGGCCTTTCCCTGTTGTGCAGCCATGTGCACGGCAACATCATCCAGCCCAGCCCAAGGGCCCCTGGTCCTCTCAGGCCCTAGACTCAGGGATGGAGGAAGAGCGCGTGCTCACCTGTCCCTCCTCCGCCCCCGCGGCTTTCCTTCCACCACCACCACCATGAGCCACTTGCGTCGGGGGGGGGGAGCCGAGGGGGAGCCTTAGAGAAACAAAACCAAAACCAAGTGTGCACCTGGGAGCGAGACTCCTTTTCCCAAGCTTTCCCTAGGACAACCCCGGGAACCTCACCGCGTGGGGGCCGGCAAGTGCCAAGCCACATCTTGCTCGCCAGGCCGGGGGTGGAGAGCAGCACTGTGTCAGCAGGAACGGATGCATGGATGCATGCATCCAGAGACGGATGGATGGGTGGATGGATGGATGGATGACCCAAATGAGGCCTCTGACTTCCCTAAGAAAGCAACCCTAGTGGGCCATGTCACGGGAAGACCGGGATGACGGGCCCAGGGCCTGAGCGTGGAGGACTGGGCTGTCGGGCCTTCAGTCTGGGGAGAAGAGAAAGTCCTCGGTTTCTTGGTCAGCCCAGGCTGAAGCGACTGACCGCCGGGGAACGGCACACTCAGGTCCCCCGGCTGCGCAGACCCGGGTCAGTTGCCACAGAGGGGAGCAGAGGTCCCGAGGCCTTGCCCGTGCCGGGCTGTGCGTACCCTACAGTGAGGCTTCCCAAAGGCCCTGGCCCCATCCCTGCGGAAGACCTTGAACTCGGCTGCCCTCGTGGACCCTGGCCGGCCTCGGGCGGCCCTCCCTCCTCCGCTTTCCGGCACCCGTCCAGCACCCTCCCAGAAGAGATCCGGGCCAGAGGCCTGAGGCGAACTTGGGCCTGCTGGACTCAAGCAGGTCTTCCCCACTCGCGTCCCAAGCAGAGGCACGGGAGAACGCGCGTGTCTTCTCGGCAACGCCATTCGCCGCAGCCAAAGAGCAGAAGTCTCCAGATGTCTCTGAAGAGAGGGAGGGGCGGGCAGGTGGGCAGATGGATGAGTGGATGGATGGAGACGTGGATGGATGCATGGAGGGATGGATGGATGGAGAGACGATGGATGGACGGATGGAGACACGATGGATGGATGCGTGGATGGATGGAGAGACGATGGATGCATGCCTGGATGGATGGAGACGTGGACGGATGGATGGATAGATGCATGGAGGGATGGGTGGATGGATGGATGGGTGGGTGGATGATGGATGGAGAGACGATGGATGGATGCATGGATGGATGGATGCATGCGTGCATGCCTGCAGAGATGGAGAGATGGACAGAAAGGTGGATGGATGGATGGATGGGCAGGTTGAGCGGGGAGGGGGGGCAGGGGTAGGGAGCGAGGGAAGGAGGGAGGCAGACCATGAGACCTCTGCCGTGCCTGAGGATTCCAGAGGGGGTCAAGTCCTAGAGCAAAGAGAAGGGGGCTGGGGGTGGAAGTTTCGGACAGGGCGCGGGAGAGGCGCCTCCTCCAGCCGCCCGAGCAAAGCCTTTCTTTCCCGTGAGGAGGATGTCCTCCGGTGCCCAGTAAGCCCAGCACACCCGAAGTCAGGTGCAAGCAGGCGCCCATGGGCCCACAGCCTGCGTCCCCTGCCAAGGGGCCTGCCCCGGTGACCCTGGAGGGATCCTCCCGGGACTGCAGCCCCAAGGTTCCTGAAGGTTCCCATGGGGTGGGTGCTCCCCTCCCCGCAGCCCCAGGGCTCCTGGAGGCAGGTGTGCCGACTCGAACCAGGGAGAAGAGAGGGAGGGCCGGTCCACAGGAGGCGGCCACGTGCACTCCATTCGGGGAGCCCTGCGCCAGGCAGCAGCAACCGATCTGCCCACAGCCCACCCGACCCGGCAGGCCAGCCTCTGCTGGCTGGAGACACGGGCTGGGACCTGGGTGTCAGAAGCGAGCGAGGCCAGGCGTCCTAGGCCAGCCCCAGCACGAGCAGGGGCCCGTGTGAGTCGCTGGGCTCTCCTTGCTGATTGGGCTGGCACCAACCCAGGCGGTGCCTGGAGGAGAGGACAGGTGGCCGCCGTCCTCAGTGCTGGCGGGCTGGGAGGCCCTTGACAAGAACGGAGGAGACGGACGAGGGCCAAAGGCCTCCTTCCCACAAATGGACAGTTGGAGACTTTTTTCCCCAAGTTGGTCTCCCAAGTGAGGCAGCACAGTGGAGAGGGAGGGACAAAGGGCAGAGGTGAAGGTGCAGGCTGGTGGCAGTCAGTCAGTCAGTCAGTCAGTCAGTCCCTGCGACGTGGGCCGCGTGCGAGGGCCGTGCGAGGAAGAGTAGAGCGGTGAAGAGCAGGGGCTGAATGGAACGGAGGGCAGAGAGCTGGCGGGCCGGCGGGCCAGAGCTGGGGTGGGAGGGGGCCCGCAAGGCCAGGCCTGGGCCAGGCCTCCCAGGAGAGCGGGAGGCGGCGCAGGTTGCGCTTCCCGAAGTGACCGTGAGGGCGCGCTCGGGCGCAGAAGGGTCCCGGGCGGGCGGGCGGGTGTGTTCCGGGCCGTGCCGAGCGAGTCGGCGGGGGAGGGGGGAGCCGGTCCTGGGCAGTCGTGGGGCGTGCGTGTGCGTGTGCGTGTGTGTTGGGGAGGAGTGCAGCGCGCGAGGGGTGGGTGGGGGCTTTGGGGAGAGGCGGTTGCGCGGGCGGCGGCGCGCTGGCGGTGGAGAAGGGCTGGCGGGCGGGGCGGTGTGGAGGAGCGGGCCCCGCCCCCTGCGGCCCCGCCCGCGGGAGCGCCGGGGAGGCCGGCTGGCGTCAGCAGCCTCGAGTAGCTGTTTTGCCGAGGCGTTGAGCGCCGGTCGTGGTGGCGCACGCCGGTAATCAACGAGGCGAAGAGGATGAGGCAGGAGGATCACGAGTTCGAGGCCAGCCTGGGCTACACTTTTTTTTTTTTCCTTTTTCCTCTTCGCTTGCCCGCCGCCCCAGCCGACACACCCCTACTCCACTCTCAACTCCCTAGCCCGCACGCAACACTCGCACGCCCCCTTCAGACACAAGCCTCCCGGACAACCTACCCGCCTACCCTGCTCCGCCTCGCCCGGACCTCCGGCCCGCCCAGCCGCCGCCCAGCGCTCGCACCCTCCAACCCCGCACGCGCCCCGCTGCCAAGCGCCCACTCACCCCCCTGCTCACGCGACCCTGCCCTCACAGCCCCGTCCCCACCGACGGACAGCGCCAGCGCCGGGCCCGGCTGCCCGGACCATCCTCTCTCTCGGGAACAGCCACCTTAGCCTCGCCTCACACCTCTTTGCTCCCTCCTTCCTTCACTTCACTTCACTTCACTTCACTTCTCTTCCCCCAACAAGCGGCCCGCCACCGACATCACAAGCCACTCCCGTCTCCATGGGCTCGCCCCTCCCCTTCACGCCTCGCTCGCGACTGGCACCTGACACAGGACAAGCGCCGCACCCCTGGCCACCTCGCTGTCTGCTACTTCCCTGCCCTAAACCCTCTCGGCCTTCATTGCCCTTGCACTGCGCTGCTCTGCAACACCCCGCAGCGCCCTGCACGGCAGTGCCCTGCACCCCGGGAACCACGCGAGGCGAGGCCGGCAAGGCAACGCGACCCCAGGCCAGGCGAGGCGAGGCAACGCACCCACCGCACTGCCTGGCCGCGCCTGGCCTGGCCTCGCCTCGCCTGGCCTCGCATCGCGTTGCACTGCGCTGCACTGGGTCGTGCGATGCTGCCTTGGGTCGGGACGGCTTCCCTAGGGCTGTGTGGGCTACATTGCCTTCCACCGGCTTGGCCTGGGCGAGAGTGAGTGGCCTTGGGCCGCCTTGGGTTGCAATCCTTTCCTAGGGCTCGCCTGGGAATGCCTTACGCTGGCTTGCACCGCATCTGCCCTCTTGGTACCTCCTCCACGGCTCCTTTCCTCACTTAGTTATCCTGAGGCTGTGGGAGTCAGGGGCTATCCTGGAAGCAGCCTTCCTGCTTTCACCTCCCAAGCCCTGGGATCGGACGCTGCACCACCAGGCCCAATTCACTTCTCATGACACCGGCCTTGAATCCGTGAGGCACCTGACGTGCCTTTCTTTGATGAGCACCATTCGACAGCTCAGTTAAGTTACTTCATTTCATTCCTTCGGCACAGTGCCCACCTTGCGGCCTCGACTGCCCCCAAGTCAATATCCCCCAGCCCACCCTCCCCTTCGGCCTCAGGAGCCTTGGAGGGACGGTCAGCCGATCCCCACGCTCAATATGCGATTTCCTTTGAATCCAGAGAACTTTGCAAAGGGTGACGTAAAATGACAGGCACAACGGCACTCAACTTCTGTTTCTCTCTGAGGGCTGGTGGTTCGGTGGTTCTGTGTGAGTGTGCGTGTCCGTGTCGGTGTCCGTGTGTGTGTGTGTGCGTGTGCGTGTGTGTGTGTGGTGTGGTGTGAGTGTGTGTAGAGGGCATTCAGTGGGGGGGTGGCTTAGGCGTTCTTGTGGCGGTTGTGTTCCGTACTGTTTTTCACCGCGGACAGGGGCACACGGCAGACGGGGAGCCCACAGGCTTCCATTGGCGTCACCCTCGGCCCCACACCCTCCAGCCGCCCCACAGATTTGTGCCAGCCCGAGTGCGGCTCCTTTCTCTTTGCCGCGGCTCCTCGGGTCTGCATCCCATAGGAGAGCTTGCCTTTTCTTTCCGTCCTTCTCCGGGCTGTGTCCTATGGCAGAGTGTGCACGGAGCACCTTTCCTTCAGCCCTTGGTCCACCCAAGGTCACTTGGTCGCTTCTACCTTTTGGCTATCGTGAAGCCACAGGCAAAGAACGGGAGGCCCACGACAGGCCAGAGATCTGTTCAAGTCCCTGCCTCCGATCCTCTTGGGCAGATAGCCCGGGCCTGATCTCGTGATCACTCTCCACGTTCCTTCCTCCACGCGGCCGTGGCCGTGCGTGCCTCCATCCACCTCCCGAACTCTCTCTGAGGAGGAAGCAACGCACCGATTGCCACAGGAGCCGCACCGTCCTACACTCTCCTGGGAGCGGCTCTCCCGGGATGGTTCTACTGGGTCCACAGCGTTGAGTGCCTCGGGGAAGCCTGCCCGCTTTCCCCGTGGGCCGCAAACCTCCGTCCGCCACCCGGTCGGGGCTGATGGGGGCACGTGGGCACGAGGGACAAGAGCTGGGGTCCGAGGCGAGGCGTTCCCAAAACGCTCAGAAACGACGAGTGCCGTGTGCCAGGGGGGTGGGTGGCCAGCCCCCCGACGGCACAAGGTGAGCTGATCGCAGCCGCCGCTCCGGGAGGAGAGTGTCCTGGCCGTGGAGAGGTTGCTCTTGGCAGGGACGAGCTCCCGGGCCGCCAGACTGTGTCAAGCCGTGACCGTCAAATGGCTTGGCACAAGTCTGTCCCCGGGAGGCTCCCGCCCCAGGCCAGAGCCACGGGGGCCCGCAGGGCCCACCCGCAGACCCTAAAGAGGTGCCCTTTGAGTCCCGGGCAAGCTGGAGCTGCCACCCTAGGGCCGTGGGAGACCCAGGCCGTCCAGGAGGTGCAAATGGCAGTGTTTCCCACCTCCTCGTGGTAGAGGGAGGGGAATTGGGGCCATGGCCCACAGTGGAGACTCCGGGGCCAGTGTGACCATCCGTGCCAAGCAGCGCTTTAGGGACAACTGGGTCTCCCGGGTTCAACCTGGAGGCGGCAAGCTTTGCCAGGGAACAGGCCTTTCCCTGTTGTGCAGCCATGTGCACGGCAACATCATCCAGCCCAGCCCAAGGGCCCCTGGTCCTCTCAGGCCCTAGACTCAGGGATGGAGGAAGAGCGCGTGCTCACCTGTCCCTCCTCCGCCCCCGCGGCTTTCCTTCCACCACCACCACCATGAGCCACTTGCGTCGGGGGGGGGGAGCCGAGGGGGAGCCTTAGAGAAACAAAACCAAAACCAAGTGTGCACCTGGGAGCGAGACTCCTTTTCCCAAGCTTTCCCTAGGACAACCCCGGGAACCTCACCGCGTGGGGGCCGGCAAGTGCCAAGCCACATCTTGCTCGCCAGGCCGGGGGTGGAGAGCAGCACTGTGTCAGCAGGAACGGATGCATGGATGCATGCATCCAGAGACGGATGGATGGGTGGATGGATGGATGGATGACCCAAATGAGGCCTCTGACTTCCCTAAGAAAGCAACCCTAGTGGGCCATGTCACGGGAAGACCGGGATGACGGGCCCAGGGCCTGAGCGTGGAGGACTGGGCTGTCGGGCCTTCAGTCTGGGGAGAAGAGAAAGTCCTCGGTTTCTTGGTCAGCCCAGGCTGAAGCGACTGACCGCCGGGGAACGGCACACTCAGGTCCCCCGGCTGCGCAGACCCGGGTCAGTTGCCACAGAGGGGAGCAGAGGTCCCGAGGCCTTGCCCGTGCCGGGCTGTGCGTACCCTACAGTGAGGCTTCCCAAAGGCCCTGGCCCCATCCCTGCGGAAGACCTTGAACTCGGCTGCCCTCGTGGACCCTGGCCGGCCTCGGGCGGCCCTCCCTCCTCCGCTTTCCGGCACCCGTCCAGCACCCTCCCAGAAGAGATCCGGGCCAGAGGCCTGAGGCGAACTTGGGCCTGCTGGACTCAAGCAGGTCTTCCCCACTCGCGTCCCAAGCAGAGGCACGGGAGAACGCGCGTGTCTTCTCGGCAACGCCATTCGCCGCAGCCAAAGAGCAGAAGTCTCCAGATGTCTCTGAAGAGAGGGAGGGGCGGGCAGGTGGGCAGATGGATGAGTGGATGGATGGAGACGTGGATGGATGCATGGAGGGATGGATGGATGGAGAGACGATGGATGGACGGATGGAGACACGATGGATGGATGCGTGGATGGATGGAGAGACGATGGATGCATGCCTGGATGGATGGAGACGTGGACGGATGGATGGATAGATGCATGGAGGGATGGGTGGATGGATGGATGGGTGGGTGGATGATGGATGGAGAGACGATGGATGGATGCATGGATGGATGGATGCATGCGTGCATGCCTGCAGAGATGGAGAGATGGACAGAAAGGTGGATGGATGGACGGATGGGCAGGTTGAGCGGGGAGGGGGGGCAGGGGTAGGGAGCGAGGGAAGGAGGGAGGCAGACCATGAGACCTCTGCCGTGCCTGAGGATTCCAGAGGGGGTCAAGTCCTAGAGCAAAGAGAAGGGGGCTGGGGGTGGAAGTTTCGGACAGGGCGCGGGAGAGGCGCCTCCTCCAGCCGCCCGAGCAAAGCCTTTCTTTCCCGTGAGGAGGATGTCCTCCGGTGCCCAGTAAGCCCAGCACACCCGAAGTCAGGTGCAAGCAGGCGCCCATGGGCCCACAGCCTGCGTCCCCTGCCAAGGGGCCTGCCCCGGTGACCCTGGAGGGATCCTCCCGGGACTGCAGCCCCAAGGTTCCTGAAGGTTCCCATGGGGTGGGTGCTCCCCTCCCCGCAGCCCCAGGGCTCCTGGAGGCAGGTGTGCCGACTCGAACCAGGGAGAAGAGAGGGAGGGCCGGTCCACAGGAGGCGGCCACGTGCACTCCATTCGGGGAGCCCTGCGCCAGGCAGCAGCAACCGATCTGCCCACAGCCCACCCGACCCGGCAGGCCAGCCTCTGCTGGCTGGAGACACGGGCTGGGACCTGGGTGTCAGAAGCGAGCGAGGCCAGGCGTCCTAGGCCAGCCCCAGCACGAGCAGGGGCCCGTGTGAGTCGCTGGGCTCTCCTTGCTGATTGGGCTGGCACCAACCCAGGCGGTGCCTGGAGGAGAGGACAGGTGGCCGCCGTCCTCAGTGCTGGCGGGCTGGGAGGCCCTTGACAAGAACGGAGGAGACGGACGAGGGCCAAAGGCCTCCTTCCCACAAATGGACAGTTGGAGACTTTTTTCCCCAAGTTGGTCTCCCAAGTGAGGCAGCACAGTGGAGAGGGAGGGACAAAGGGCAGAGGTGAAGGTGCAGGCTGGTGGCAGTCAGTCAGTCAGTCAGTCAGTCAGTCCCTGCGACGTGGGCCGCGTGCGAGGGCCGTGCGAGGAAGAGTAGAGCGGTGAAGAGCAGGGGCTGAATGGAACGGAGGGCAGAGAGCTGGCGGGCCGGCGGGCCAGAGCTGGGGTGGGAGGGGGCCCGCAAGGCCAGGCCTGGGCCAGGCCTCCCAGGAGAGCGGGAGGCGGCGCAGGTTGCGCTTCCCGAAGTGACCGTGAGGGCGCGCTCGGGCGCAGAAGGGTCCCGGGCGGGCGGGCGGGTGTGTTCCGGGCCGTGCCGAGCGAGTCGGCGGGGGAGGGGGGAGCCGGTCCTGGGCAGTCGTGGGGCGTGCGTGTGCGTGTGCGTGTGTGTTGGGGAGGAGTGCAGCGCGCGAGGGGTGGGTGGGGGCTTTGGGGAGAGGCGGTTGCGCGGGCGGCGGCGCGCTGGCGGTGGAGAAGGGCTGGCGGGCGGGGCGGTGTGGAGGAGCGGGCCCCGCCCCCTGCGGCCCCGCCCGCGGGAGCGCCGGGGAGGCCGGCTGGCGTCAGCAGCCTCGAGTAGCTGTTTTGCCGAGGCGTTGAGCGCCGGTCGTGGTGGCGCACGCCGGTAATCAACGAGGCGAAGAGGATGAGGCAGGAGGATCACGAGTTCGAGGCCAGCCTGTGCTACACTTTTTTTTTTTTCCTTTTTCCTCTTCGCTTGCCCGCCGCCCCAGCCGACACACCCCTACTCCACTCTCAACTCCCTAGCCCGCACGCAACACTCGCACGCCCCCTTCAGACACAAGCCTCCCGGACAACCTACCCGCCTACCCTGCTCCGCCTCGCCCGGACCTCCGGCCCGCCCAGACGCCGCCCAGCGCTCGCACCCTCCAACCCCGCACGCGCCCCGCTGCCAAGCGCCCACTCACCCCCCTGCTCACGCGACCCTGCCCTCACAGCCCCGTCCCCACCGACGGACAGCGCCAGCGCCGGGCCCGGCTGCCCGGACCATCCTCTCTCTCGGGAACAGCCACCTTAGCCTCGCCTCACACCTCTTTGCTCCCTCCTTCCTTCACTTCACTTCACTTCACTTCACTTCTCTTCCCCCAACAAGCGGCCCGCCACCGACATCACAAGCCACTCCCGTCTCCATGGGCTCGCCCCTCCCCTTCACGCCTCGCTCGCGACTGGCACCTGACACAGGACAAGCGCCGCACCCCTGGCCACCTCGCTGTCTGCTACTTCCCTGCCCTAAACCCTCTCGGCCTTCATTGCCCTTGCACTGCGCTGCTCTGCAACACCCCGCAGCGCCCTGCACGGCAGTGCCCTGCACCCCGGGAACCACGCGAGGCGAGGCCGGCAAGGCAACGCGACCCCAGGCCAGGCGAGGCGAGGCAACGCACCCACCGCACTGCCTGGCCGCGCCTGGCCTGGCCTCGCCTCGCCTGGCCTCGCATCGCGTTGCACTGCGCTGCACTGGGTCGTGCGATGCTGCCTTGGGTCGGGACGGCTTCCCTAGGGCTGTGTGGGCTACATTGCCTTCCACCGGCTTGGCCTGGGCGAGAGTGCGTGGCCTTGGGCCGCCTTGGGTTGCAATCCTTTCCTAGGGCTCGCCTGGGAATGCCTTACGCTGGCTTGCACCGCATCTGCCCTCTTGGTACCTCCTCCACGGCTCCTTTCCTCACTTAGTTATCCTGAGGCTGTGGGAGTCAGGGGCTCTCCTGGAAGCAGCCTTCCTGCTTTCACCTCCCAAGCCCTGGGATCGGACGCTGCACCACCAGGCCCAATTCACTTCTCATGACACCGGCCTTGAATCCGTGAGGCACCTGACGTGCCTTTCTTTGATGAGCACCATTCGACAGCTCAGTTAAGTTACTTCATTTCATTCCTTCGGCACAGTGCCCACCTTGCGGCCTCGACTGCCCCCAAGTCAATATCCCCCAGCCCACCCTCCCCTTCGGCCTCAGGAGCCTTGGAGGGACGGTCAGCCGATCCCCACGCTCAATATGCGATTTCCTTTGAATCCAGAGAACTTTGCAAAGGGTGACGTAAAATGACAGGCACAACGGCACTCAACTTCTGTTTCTCTCTGAGGGCTGGTGGTTCGGTGGTTCTGTGTGAGTGTGCGTGTCCGTGTCGGTGTCCGTGTGTGTGTGTGTGCGTGTGCGTGTGTGTGTGTGGTGTGGTGTGAGTGTGTGTAGAGGGCATTCAGTGGGGGGGTGGCTTAGGCGTTCTTGTGGCGGTTGTGTTCCGTACTGTTTTTCACCGCGGACAGGGGCACACGGCAGACGGGGAGCCCACAGGCTTCCATTGGCGTCACCCTCGGCCCCACACCCTCCAGCCGCCCCACAGATTTGTGCCAGCCCGAGTGCGGCTCCTTTCTCTTTGCCGCGGCTCCTCGGGTCTGCATCCCATAGGAGAGCTTGCCTTTTCTTTCCGTCCTTCTCCGGGCTGTGTCCTATGGCAGAGTGTGCACGGAGCACCTTTCCTTCAGCCCTTGGTCCACCCAAGGTCACTTGGTCGCTTCTACCTTTTGGCTATCGTGAAGCCACAGGCAAAGAACGGGAGGCCCACGACAGGCCAGAGATCTGTTCAAGTCCCTGCCTCCGCTCCTCTTGGGCAGATAGCCCGGGCCTGATCTCGTGATCACTCTCCACGTTCCTTCCTCCACGCGGCCGTGGCCGTGCGTGCCTCCATCCACCTCCCGAACTCTCTCTGAGGAGGAAGCAACGCACCGATTGCCACAGGAGCCGCACCGTCCTACACTCTCCTGGGAGCGGCTCTCCCGGGATGGTTCTACTGGGTCCACAGCGTTGAGTGCCTCGGGGAAGCCTGCCCGCTTTCCCCGTGGGCCGCAAACCTCCGTCCGCCACCCGGTCGGGGCTGATGGGGGCACGTGGGCACGAGGGACAAGAGCTGGGGTCCGAGGCGAGGCGTTCCCAAAACGCTCAGAAACGACGAGTGCCGTGTGCCAGGGGGGTGGGTGGCCAGCCCCCCGACGGCACAAGGTGAGCTGATCGCAGCCGCCGCTCCGGGAGGAGAGTGTCCTGGCCGTGGAGAGGTTGCTCTTGGCAGGGACGAGCTCCCGGGCCGCCAGACTGTGTCAAGCCGTGACCGTCAAATGGCTTGGCACAAGTCTGTCCCCGGGAGGCTCCCGCCCCAGGCCAGAGCCACGGGGGCCCGCAGGGCCCACCCGCAGACCCTAAAGAGGTGCCCTTTGAGTCCCGGGCAAGCTGGAGCTGCCACCCTAGGGCCGTGGGAGACCCAGGCCGTCCAGGAGGTGCAAATGGCAGTGTTTCCCACCTCCTCGTGGTAGAGGGAGGGGAATTGGGGCCATGGCCCACAGTGGAGACTCCGGGGCCAGTGTGACCATCCGTGCCAAGCAGCGCTTTAGGGACAACTGGGTCTCCCGGGTTCAACCTGGAGGCGGCAAGCTTTGCCAGGGAACAGGCCTTTCCCTGTTGTGCAGCCATGTGCACGGCAACATCATCCAGCCCAGCCCAAGGGCCCCTGGTCCTCTCAGGCCCTAGACTCAGGGATGGAGGAAGAGCGCGTGCTCACCTGTCCCTCCTCCGCCCCCGCGGCTTTCCTTCCACCACCACCACCATGAGCCACTTGCGTCGGGGGGGGGGAGCCGAGGGGGAGCCTTAGAGAAACAAAACCAAAACCAAGTGTGCACCTGGGAGCGAGACTCCTTTTCCCAAGCTTTCCCTAGGACAACCCCGGGAACCTCACCGCGTGGGGGCCGGCAAGTGCCAAGCCACATCTTGCTCGCCAGGCCGGGGGTGGAGAGCAGCACTGTGTCAGCAGGAACGGATGCATGGATGCATGCATCCAGAGACGGATGGATGGGTGGATGGATGGATGGATGACCCAAATGAGGCCTCTGACTTCCCTAAGAAAGCAACCCTAGTGGGCCATGTCACGGGAAGACCGGGATGACGGGCCCAGGGCCTGAGCGTGGAGGACTGGGCTGTCGGGCCTTCAGTCTGGGGAGAAGAGAAAGTCCTCGGTTTCTTGGTCAGCCCAGGCTGAAGCGACTGACCGCCGGGGAACGGCACACTCAGGTCCCCCGGCTGCGCAGACCCGGGTCAGTTGCCACAGAGGGGAGCAGAGGTCCCGAGGCCTTGCCCGTGCCGGGCTGTGCGTACCCTACAGTGAGGCTTCCCAAAGGCCCTGGCCCCATCCCTGCGGAAGACCTTGAACTCGGCTGCCCTCGTGGACCCTGGCCGGCCTCGGGCGGCCCTCCCTCCTCCGCTTTCCGGCACCCGTCCAGCACCCTCCCAGAAGAGATCCGGGCCAGAGGCCTGAGGCGAACTTGGGCCTGCTGGACTCAAGCAGGTCTTCCCCACTCGCGTCCCAAGCAGAGGCACGGGAGAACGCGCGTGTCTTCTCGGCAACGCCATTCGCCGCAGCCAAAGAGCAGAAGTCTCCAGATGTCTCTGAAGAGAGGGAGGGGCGGGCAGGTGGGCAGATGGATGAGTGGATGGATGGAGACGTGGATGGATGCATGGAGGGATGGATGGATGGAGAGACGATGGATGGACGGATGGAGACACAATGGATGGATGCGTGGATGGATGGAGAGACGATGGATGCATGCCTGGATGGATGGAGACGTGGACGGATGGATGGATAGATGCATGGAGGGATGGGTGGATGGATGGATGGGTGGGTGGATGATGGATGGAGAGACGATGGATGGATGCATGGATGGATGGATGCATGCGTGCATGCCTGCAGAGATGGAGAGATGGACAGAAAGGTGGATGGATGGACGGATGGGCAGGTTGAGCGGGGAGGGGGGGCAGGGGTAGGGAGCGAGGGAAGGAGGGAGGCAGACCATGAGACCTCTGCCGTGCCTGAGGATTCCAGAGGGGGTCAAGTCCTAGAGCAAAGAGAAGGGGGCTGGGGGTGGAAGTTTCGGACAGGGCGCGGGAGAGGCGCCTCCTCCAGCCGCCCGAGCAAAGCCTTTCTTTCCCGTGAGGAGGATGTCCTCCAGTGCCCAGTAAGCCCAGCACACCCGAAGTCAGGTGCAAGCAGGCGCCCATGGGCCCACAGCCTGCGTCCCCTGCCAAGGGGCCTGCCCCGGTGACCCTGGAGGGATCCTCCCGGGACTGCAGCCCCAAGGTTCCTGAAGGTTCCCATGGGGTGGGTGCTCCCCTCCCCGCAGCCCCAGGGCTCCTGGAGGCAGGTGTGCCGACTCGAACCAGGGAGAAGAGAGGGAGGGCCGGTCCACAGGAGGCGGCCACGTGCACTCCATTCGGGGAGCCCTGCGCCAGGCAGCAGCAACCGATCTGCCCACAGCCCACCCGACCCGGCAGGCCAGCCTCTGCTGGCTGGAGACACGGGCTGGGACCTGGGTGTCAGAATCGAGCGAGGCCAGGCGTCCTAGGCCAGCCCCAGCACGAGCAGGGGCCCGTGTGAGTCGCTGGGCTCTCCTTGCTGATTGGGCTGGCACCAACCCAGGCGGTGCCTGGAGGAGAGGACAGGTGGCCGCCGTCCTCAGTGCTGGCGGGCTGGGAGGCCCTTGACAAGAACGGAGGAGACGGACGAGGGCCAAAGGCCTCCTTCCCACAAATGGACAGTTGGAGACTTTTTTCCCCAAGTTGGTCTCCCAAGTGAGGCAGCACAGTGGAGAGGGAGGGACAAAGGGCAGAGGTGAAGGTGCAGGCTGGTGGCAGTCAGTCAGTCAGTCAGTCAGTCAGTCCCTGCGACGTGGGCCGCGTGCGAGGGCCGTGCGAGGAAGAGTAGAGCGGTGAAGAGCAGGGGCTGAATGGAACGGAGGGCAGAGAGCTGGCGGGCCGGCGGGCCAGAGCTGGGGTGGGAGGGGGCCCGCAAGGCCAGGCCTGGGCCAGGCCTCCCAGGAGAGCGGGAGGCGGCGCAGGTTGCGCTTCCCGAAGTGACCGTGAGGGCGCGCTCGGGCGCAGAAGGGTCCCGGGCGGGCGGGCGGGTGTGTTCCGGGCCGTGCCGAGCGAGTCGGCGGGGGAGGGGGGAGCCGGTCCTGGGCAGTCGTGGGGCGTGCGTGTGCGTGTGCGTGTGTGTTGGGGAGGAGTGCAGCGCGCGAGGGGTGGGTGGGGGCTTTGGGGAGAGGCGGTTGCGCGGGCGGCGGCGCGCTGGCGGTGGAGAAGGGCTGGCGGGCGGGGCGGTGTGGAGGAGCGGGCCCCGCCCCCTGCGGCCCCGCCCGCGGGAGCGCCGGGGAGGCCGGCTGGCGTCAGCAGCCTCGAGTAGCTGTTTTGCCGAGGCGTTGAGCGCCGGTCGTGGTGGCGCACGCCGGTAATCAACGAGGCGAAGAGGATGAGGCAGGAGGATCACGAGTTCGAGGCCAGCCTGTGCTACACTTTTTTTTTTTTCCTTTTTCCTCTTCGCTTGCCCGCCGCCCCAGCCGACACACCCCTACTCCACTCTCAACTCCCTAGCCCGCACGCAACACTCGCACGCCCCCTTCAGACACAAGCCTCCCGGACAACCTACCCGCCTACCCTGCTCCGCCTCGCCCGGACCTCCGGCCCGCCCAGCCGCCGCCCAGCGCTCGCACCCTCCAACCCCGCACGCGCCCCGCTGCCAAGCGCCCACTCACCCCCCTGCTCACGCGACCCTGCCCTCACAGCCCCGTCCCCACCGACGGACAGCGCCAGCGCCGGGCCCGGCTGCCCGGACCATCCTCTCTCTCGGGAACAGCCACCTTAGCCTCGCCTCACACCTCTTTGCTCCCTCCTTCCTTCACTTCACTTCACTTCACTTCACTTCTCTTCCCCCAACAAGCGGCCCGCCACCGACATCACAAGCCACTCCCGTCTCCATGGGCTCGCCCCTCCCCTTCACGCCTCGCTCGCGACTGGCACCTGACACAGGACAAGCGCCGCACCCCTGGCCACCTCGCTGTCTGCTACTTCCCTGCCCTAAACCCTCTCGGCCTTCATTGCCCTTGCACTGCGCTGCTCTGCAACACCCCGCAGCGCCCTGCACGGCAGTGCCCTGCACCCCGGGAACCACGCGAGGCGAGGCCGGCAAGGCAACGCGACCCCAGGCCAGGCGAGGCGAGGCAACGCACCCACCGCACTGCCTGGCCGCGCCTGGCCTGGCCTCGCCTCGCCTGGCCTCGCATCGCGTTGCACTGCGCTGCACTGGGTCGTGCGATGCTGCCTTGGGTCGGGACGGCTTCCCTAGGGCTGTGTGGGCTACATTGCCTTCCACCGGCTTGGCCTGGGCGAGAGTGCGTGGCCTTGGGCCGCCTTGGGTTGCAATCCTTTCCTAGGGCTCGCCTGGGAATGCCTTACGCTGGCTTGCACCGCATCTGCCCTCTTGGTACCTCCTCCACGGCTCCTTTCCTCACTTAGTTATCCTGAGGCTGTGGGAGTCAGGGGCTCTCCTGGAAGCAGCCTTCCTGCTTTCACCTCCCAAGCCCTGGGATCGGACGCTGCACCACCAGGCCCAATTCACTTCTCATGACACCGGCCTTGAATCCGTGAGGCACCTGACGTGCCTTTCTTTGATGAGCACCATTCGACAGCTCAGTTAAGTTACTTCATTTCATTCCTTCGGCACAGTGCCCACCTTGCGGCCTCGACTGCCCCCAAGTCAATATCCCCCAGCCCACCCTCCCCTTCGGCCTCAGGAGCCTTGGAGGGACGGTCAGCCGATCCCCACGCTCAATATGCGATTTCCTTTGAATCCAGAGAACTTTGCAAAGGGTGACGTAAAATGACAGGCACAAGGGCACTCAACTTCTGTTTCTCTCTGAGGGCTGGTGGTTCGGTGGTTCTGTGTGAGTGTGCGTGTCCGTGTCGGTGTCCGTGTGTGTGTGTGTGCGTGTGCGTGTGTGTGTGTGGTGTGGTGTGAGTGTGTGTAGAGGGCATTCAGTAGGGGGGTGGCTTAGGCGTTCTTGTGGCGGTTGTGTTCCGTACTGTTTTTCACCGCGGACAGGGGCACACGGCAGACGGGGAGCCCACAGGCTTCCATTGGCGTCACCCTCGGCCCCACACCCTCCAGCCGCCCCACAGATTTGTGCCAGCCCGAGTGCGGCTCCTTTCTCTTTGCCGCGGCTCCTCGGGTCTGCATCCCATAGGAGAGCTTGCCTTTTCTTTCCGTCCTTCTCCGGGCTGTGTCCTATGGCAGAGTGTGCACGGAGCACCTTTCCTTCAGCCCTTGGTCCACCCAAGGTCACTTGGTCGCTTCTACCTTTTGGCTATCGTGAAGCCACAGGCAAAGAACGGGAGGCCCACGACAGGCCAGAGATCTGTTCAAGTCCCTGCCTCCGCTCCTCTTGGGCAGATAGCCCGGGCCTGATCTCGTGATCACTCTCCACGTTCCTTCCTCCACGTGGCCGTGGCCGTGCGTGCCTCCATCCACCTCCCGAACTCTCTCTGAGGAGGAAGCAACGCACCGATTGCCACAGGAGCCGCACCGTCCTACACTCTCCTGGGAGCGGCTCTCCCGGGATGGTTCTACTGGGTCCACAGCGTTGAGTGCCTCGGGGAAGCCTGCCCGCTTTCCCCGTGGGCCGCAAACCTCCGTCCGCCACCCGGTCGGGGCTGATGGGGGCACGTGGGCACGAGGGACAAGAGCTGGGGTCCGAGGCGAGGCGTTCCCAAAACGCTCAGAAACGACGAGTGCCGTGTGCCAGGGGGGTGGGTGGCCAGCCCCCCGACGGCACAAGGTGAGCTGATCGCAGCCGCCACTCCGGGAGGAGAGTGTCCTGGCCGTGGAGAGGTTGCTCCTGGCAGGGAAGAGCTCCCGGGCCGCCAGACTGTGTCAAGCCGTGACCGTCAAATGGCTTGGCACAAGTCTGTCCCCGGGAGGCTCCCGCCCCAGGCCAGAGCCACGGGGGCCCGCAGGGCCCACCCGCAGACCCTAAAGAGGTGCCCTTTGAGTCCCGGGCAAGCTGGAGCTGCCACCCTAGGGCCGTGGGAGACCCAGGCCGTCCAGGAGGTGCAAATGGCAGTGTTTCCCACCTCCTCGTGGTAGAGGGAGGGGAATTGGGGCCATGGCCCACAGTGGAGACTCCGGGGCCAGTGTGACCATCCGTGCCAAGCAGCGCTTTAGGGACAACTGGGTCTCCCGGGTTCAACCTGGAGGCGGCAAGCTTTGCCAGGGAACAGGCCTTTCCCTGTTGTGCAGCCATGTGCACGGCAACATCATCCAGCCCAGCCCAAGGGCCCCTGGTCCTCTCAGGCCCTAGACTCAGGGATGGAGGAAGAGCGCGTGCTCACCTGTCCCTCCTCCGCCCCCGCGGCTTTCCTTCCACCACCACCACCATGAGCCACTTGCGTCGGGGGGGGGGGGGGAGCCGAGGGGGAGCCTTAGAGAAACAAAACCAAAACCAAGTGTGCACCTGGGAGCGAGACTCCTTTTCCCAAGCTTTCCCTAGGACAACCCCGGGAACCTCACCGCGTGGGGGCCGGCAAGTGCCAAGCCACATCTTGCTCGCCAGGCCGGGGGTGGAGAGCAGCACTGTGTCAGCAGGAACGGATGCATGGATGCATGCATCCAGAGACGGATGGATGGGTGGATGGATGGATGGATGACCCAAATGAGGCCTCTGGCTTCCCTAAGAAAGCAACCCTAGTGGGCCATGTCACGGGAAGACCGGGATGACGGGCCCAGGGCCTGAGCGTGGAGGACTGGGCTGTCGGGCCTTCAGTCTGGGGAGAAGAGAAAGTCCTCGGTTTCTTGGTCAGCCCAGGCTGAAGCGACTGACCGCCGGGGAACGGCACACTCAGGTCCCCCGGCTGCGCAGACCCGGGTCAGTTGCCACAGAGGGGAGCAGAGGTCCCGAGGCCTTGCCCGTGCCGGGCTGTGCGTACCCTACAGTGAGGCTTCCCAAAGGCCCTGGCCCCATCCCTGCGGAAGACCTTGAACTCGGCTGCCCTCGTGGACCCTGGCCGGCCTCGGGCGGCCCTCCCTCCTCCGCTTTCCGGCACCCATCCAGCACCCTCCCAGAAGAGATCCGGGCCAGAGGCCTGAGGCGAACTTGGGCCTGCTGGACTCAAGCAGGTCTTCCCCACTCGCGTCCCAAGCAGAGGCACGGGAGAACGCGCGTGTCTTCTCGGCAACGCCATTCGCCGCAGCCAAAGAGCAGAAGTCTCCAGATGTCTCTGAAGAGAGGGAGGGGCGGGCAGGTGGGCAGATGGATGAGTGGATGGATGGAGACGTGGATGGATGCATGGAGGGATGGATGGATGGAGAGACGATGGATGGACGGATGGAGACACGATGGATGGATGCGTGGATGGGTGGAGAGACGATGGATGCATGCCTGGATGGATGGAGACGTGGACGGATGGATGGATAGATGCATGGAGGGATGGGTGGATGGATGGATGGGTGGGTGGATGAGGGATGGAGAGACGATGGATGGATGCATGGATGGATGGATGCATGCGTGCATGCCTGCAGAGATGGAGAGATGGACAGAAGGGTGCATGGATGGACGGATGGGCAGGTTGAGCGGGGAGGGGGGGCAGGGGTAGGGAGCGAGGGAAGGAGGGAGGCAGACCATGAGACCTCTGCCGTGCCTGAGGATTCCAGAGGGGGTCAAGTCCTAGAGCAAAGAGAAGGGGGCTGGGGGTGGAAGTTTCGGACAGGGCGCGGGAGAGGCGCCTCCTCCAGCCGCCCGAGCAAAGCCTTTCTTTCCCGTGAGGAGGATGTCCTCCGGTGCCCAGTAAGCCCAGCACACCCGAAGTCAGGTGCAAGCAGGCGCCCATGGGCCCACAGCCTGCGTCCCCTGCCAAGGGGCCTGCCCCGGTGACCCTGGAGGGATCCTCCCGGGACTGCAGCCCCAAGGTTCCTGAAGGTTCCCATGGGGTGGGTGCTCCCCTCCCCGCAGCCCCAGGGCTCCTGGAGGCAGGTGTGCCGACTCGAACCAGGGAGAAGAGAGGGAGGGCCGGTCCACAGGAGGCGGCCACGTGCACTCCATTCGGGGAGCCCTGCGCCAGGCAGCAGCAACCGATCTGCCCACAGCCCACCCGACCCGGCAGGCCAGCCTCTGCTGGCTGGAGACACGGGCTGGGACCTGGGTGTCAGAAGTGAGCGAGGCCAGGCGTCCTAGGCCAGCCCCAGCACGAGCAGGGGCCCGTGTGAGTCGCTGGGCTCTCCTTGCTGATTGGGCTGGCACCAACCCAGGCGGTGCCTGGAGGAGAGGACAGGTGGCCGCCGTCCTCAGTGCTGGCGGGCTGGGAGGCCCTTGACAAGAACGGAGGAGACGGACGAGGGCCAAAGGCCTCCTTCCCACAAATGGACAGTTGGAGACTTTTTTCCCCAAGTTGGTCTCCCAAGTGAGGCAGCACAGTGGAGAGGGAGGGACAAAGGGCAGAGGTGAAGGTGCAGGCTGGTGGCAGTCAGTCAGTCAGTCAGTCAGTCAGTCAGTCCCTGCGACGTGGGCCGCGTGCGAGGGCCGTGCGAGGAAGAGTAGAGCGGTGAAGAGCAGGGGCTGAATGGAACGGAGGGCAGAGAGCTGGCGGGCCGGCGGGCCAGAGCTGGGGTGGGAGGGGGCCCGCAAGGCCAGGCCTGGGCCAGGCCTCCCAGGAGAGCGGGAGGCGGCGCAGGTTGCGCATCCCGAAGTGACCGTGAGGGCGCGCTCGGGCGCAGAAGGGTCTCGGGCGGGCGGGCGGGTGTGTTCCGGGCCGTGCCGAGCGAGTCGGCGGGGGAGGGGGGAGCCGGTCCTGGGCAGTCGTGGGGCGTGCGTGTGCGTGTGCGTGTGTGTTGGGGAGGAGTGCAGCGCGCGAGGGGTGGGTGGGGGCTTTGGGGAGAGGCGGTTGCGCGGGCGGCGGCGCGCTGGCGGTGGAGAAGGGCTGGCGGGCGGGGCGGTGTGGAGGAGCGGGCCCCGCCCCCTGCGGCCCCGCCCGCGGGAGCGCCGGGGAGGCCGGCTGGCGTCAGCAGCCTCGAGTAGCTGTTTTGCCGAGGTATTGAGCGCCGGTCGTGGTGGCGCACGCCGGTTATCAACGAGGCGAAGAGGATGAGGCAGGAGGATCACGAGTTCGAGGCCAGCCTGGGCTACACTTTTTTTCTTTTCCTTTTTCCTCTTCGCTTGCCCGCCGCCCCAGCCGACACACCCCTACTCCACTCTCAACTCCCTAGCCCGCACGCAACACTCGCACGCCCCCTTCAGACACAAGCCTCCCGGACAACCTACCCGCCTACCCTGCTCCGCCTCGCCCGGACCTCCGGCCCGCCCAGACGCCGCCCAGCGCTCGCACCCTCCAACCCCGCACGCGCCCCGCTGCCAAGCGCCCACTCACCCCCCTGCTCACGCGACCCTGCCCTCACAGCCCCGTCCCCACCGACGGACAGCGCCAGCGCCGGGCCCGGCTGCCCGGACCATCCTCTCTCTCGGGAACAGCCACCTTAGCCTCGCCTCACACCTCTTTGCTCCCTCCTTCCTTCACTTCACTTCACTTCACTTCACTTCTCTTCCCCCAACAAGCGGCCCGCCACCGACATCACAAGCCACTCCCGTCTCCATGGGCTCGCCCCTCCCCTTCACGCCTCGCTCGCGACTGGCACCTGACACAGGACAAGCGCCGCACCCCTGGCCACCTCGCTGTCTGCTACTTCCCTGCCCTAAACCCTCTCGGCCTTCATTGCCCTTGCACTGCGCTGCTCTGCAACACCCCGCAGCGCCCTGCACGGCAGTGCCCTGCACCCCGGGAACCACGCGAGGCGAGGCCGGCAAGGCAACGCGACCCCAGGCCAGGCGAGGCGAGGCAACGCACCCACCGCACTGCCTGGCCGCGCCTGGCCTGGCCTCGCCTCGCCTGGCCTCGCATCGCGTTGCACTGCGCTGCACTGGGTCGTGCGATGCTGCCTTGGGTCGGGACGGCTTCCCTAGGGCTGTGTGGGCTACATTGCCTTCCACCGGCTTGGCCTGGGCGAGAGTGCGTGGCCTTGGGCCGCCTTGGGTTGCAATCCTTTCCTAGGGCTCGCCTGGGAATGCCTTACGCTGGCTTGCACCGCATCTGCCCTCTTGGTACCTCCTCCACGGCTCCTTTCCTCACTTAGTTATCCTGAGGCTGTGGGAGTCAGGGGCTCTCCTGGAAGCAGCCTTCCTGCTTTCACCTCCCAAGCCCTGGGATCGGACGCTGCACCACCAGGCCCAATTCACTTCTCATGACACCGGCCTTGAATCCGTGAGGCACCTGACGTGCCTTTCTTTGATGAGCACCATTCGACAGCTCAGTTAAGTTACTTCATTTCATTCCTTCGGCACAGTGCCCACCTTGCGGCCTCGACTGCCCCCAAGTCAATATCCCCCAGCCCACCCTCCCCTTCGGCCTCAGGAGCCTTGGAGGGACGGTCAGCCGATCCCCACGCTCAATATGCGATTTCCTTTGAATCCAGAGAACTTTGCAAAGGGTGACGTAAAATGACAGGCACAACGGCACTCAACTTCTGTTTCTCTCTGAGGGCTGGTGGTTCGGTGGTTCTGTGTGAGTGTGCGTGTCCGTGTCGGTGTCCGTGTGTGTGTGTGTGTGTGTGTGTGTGTGTGTGGTGTGGTGTGAGTGTGTGTAGAGGGCATTCAGTGGGGGGGTGGCTTAGGCGTTCTTGTGGCGGTTGTGTTCCGTACTGTTTTTCACCGCGGACAGGGGCACACGGCAGACGGGGAGCCCACAGGCTTCCATTGGCGTCACCCTCGGCCCCACACCCTCCAGCCGCCCCACAGATTTGTGCCAGCCCGAGTGCGGCTCCTTTCTCTTTGCCGCGGCTCCTCGGGTCTGCATCCCATAGGAGAGCTTGCCTTTTCTTTCCGTCCTTCTCCGGGCTGTGTCCTATGGCAGAGTGTGCACGGAGCACCTTTCCTTCAGCCCTTGGTCCACCCAAGGTCACTTGGTCGCTTCTACCTTTTGGCTATCGTGAAGCCACAGGCAAAGAACGGGAGGCCC
Organism: Castor canadensis; assembly: GCF_047511655.1. NCBI lineage: Eukaryota > Metazoa > Chordata > Mammalia > Rodentia > Castoridae > Castor > Castor canadensis. The sequence goes on from NW_027395359.1 coordinate 47,267, forward strand.
ACGACAGGCCAGAGATCTGTTCAAGTCCCTGCCTCCGCTCCTCTTGGGCAGATAGCCCGGGCCTGATCTCGTGATCACTCTCCACGTTCCTTCCTCCACGTGGCCGTGGCCGTGCGTGCCTCCATCCACCTCCCGAACTCTCTCTGAGGAGGAAGCAACGCACCGATTGCCACAGGAGCCGCACCGTCCTACACTCTCCTGGGAGCGGCTCTCCCGGGATGGTTCTACTGGGTCCACAGCGTTGAGTGCCTCGGGGAAGCCTGCCCGCTTTCCCCGTGGGCCGCAAACCTCCGTCCGCCACCCGGTCGGGGCTGATGGGGGCACGTGGGCACGAGGGACAAGAGCTGGGGTCCGAGGCGAGGCGTTCCCAAAACGCTCAGAAACGACGAGTGCCGTGTGCCAGGGGGGTGGGTGGCCAGCCCCCCGACGGCACAAGGTGAGCTGATCGCAGCCGCCGCTCCGGGAGGAGAGTGTCCTGGCCGTGGAGAGGTTGCTCCTGGCAGGGAAGAGCTCCCGGGCCGCCAGACTGTGTCAAGCCGTGACCGTCAAATGGCTTGGCACAAGTCTGTCCCCGGGAGGCTCCCGCCCCAGGCCAGAGCCACGGGGGCCCGCAGGGCCCACCCGCAGACCCTAAAGAGGTGCCCTTTGAGTCCCGGGCAAGCTGGAGCTGCCACCCTAGGGCCGTGGGAGACCCAGGCCGTCCAGGAGGTGCAAATGGCAGTGTTTCCCACCTCCTCGTGGTAGAGGGAGGGGAATTGGGGCCATGGCCCACAGTGGAGACTCCGGGGCCAGTGTGACCATCCGTGCCAAGCAGCGCTTTAGGGACAACTGGGTCTCCCGGGTTCAACCTGGAGGCGGCAAGCTTTGCCAGGGAACAGGCCTTTCCCTGTTGTGCAGCCATGTGCACGGCAACATCATCCAGCCCAGCCCAAGGGCCCCTGGTCCTCTCAGGCCCTAGACTCAGGGATGGAGGAAGAGCGCGTGCTCACCTGTCCCTCCTCCGCCCCCGCGGCTTTCCTTCCACCACCACCACCATGAGCCACTTGCGTCAGGGGGGGGGGGAGCCGAGGGGGAGCCTTAGAGAAACAAAACCAAAACCAAGTGTGCACCTGGGAGCGAGACTCCTTTTCCCAAGCTTTCCCTAGGACAACCCCGGGAACCTCACCGCGTGGGGGCCGGCAAGTGCCAAGCCACATCTTGCTCGCCAGGCCGGGGGTGGAGAGCAGCACTGTGTCAGCAGGAACGGATGCATGGATGCATGCATCCAGAGACGGATGGATGGGTGGATGGATGGATGGATGACCCAAATGAGGCCTCTGGCTTCCCTAAGAAAGCAACCCTAGTGGGCCATGTCACGGGAAGACCGGGATGACGGGCCCAGGGCCTGAGCGTGGAGGACTGGGCTGTCGGGCCTTCAGTCTGGGGAGAAGAGAAAGTCCTCGGTTTCTTGGTCAGCCCAGGCTGAAGCGACTGACCGCCGGGGAACGGCACACTCAGGTCCCCCGGCTGCGCAGACCCGGGTCAGTTGCCACAGAGGGGAGCAGAGGTCCCGAGGCCTTGCCCGTGCCGGGCTGTGCGTACCCTACAGTGAGGCTTCCCAAAGGCCCTGGCCCCATCCCTGCGGAAGACCTTGAACTCGGCTGCCCTCGTGGACCCTGGCCGGCCTCGGGCGGCCCTCCCTCCTCCGCTTTCCGGCACCCATCCAGCACCCTCCCAGAAGAGATCCGGGCCAGAGGCCTGAGGCGAACTTGGGCCTGCTGGACTCAAGCAGGTCTTCCCCACTCGCGTCCCAAGCAGAGGCACGGGAGAACGCGCGTGTCTTCTCGGCAACGCCATTCGCCGCAGCCAAAGAGCAGAAGTCTCCAGATGTCTCTGAAGAGAGGGAGGGGCGGGCAGGTGGGCAGATGGATGAGTGGATGGATGGAGACGTGGATGGATGCATGGAGGGATGGATGGATGGAGAGACGATGGATGGACGGATGGAGACACGATGGATGGATGCGTGGATGGATGGAGAGACGATGGATGCATGCCTGGATGGATGGAGACGTGGACGGATGGATGGATAGATGCATGGAGGGATGGGTGGATGGATGGATGGGTGGGTGGATGATGGATGGAGAGACGATGGATGGATGCATGGATGGATGGATGCATGCGTGCATGCCTGCAGAGATGGAGAGATGGACAGAAGGGTGGATGGATGGACGGATGGGCAGGTTGAGCGGGGAGGGGGGGCAGGGGTAGGGAGCGAGGGAAGGAGGGAGGCAGACCATGAGACCTCTGCCGTGCCTGAGGATTCCAGAGGGGGTCAAGTCCTAGAGCAAAGAGAAGGGGGCTGGGGGTGGAAGTTTCGGACAGGGCGCGGGAGAGGCGCCTCCTCCAGCCGCCCGAGCAAAGCCTTTCTTTCCCGTGAGGAGGATGTCCTCCGGTGCCCAGTAAGCCCAGCACACCCGAAGTCAGGTGCAAGCAGGCGCCCATGGGCCCACAGCCTGCGTCCCCTGCCAAGGGGCCTGCCCCGGTGACCCTGGAGGGATCCTCCCGGGACTGCAGCCCCAAGGTTCCTGAAGGTTCCCATGGGGTGGGTGCTCCCCTCCCCGCAGCCCCAGGGCTCCTGGAGGCAGGTGTGCCGACTCGAACCAGGGAGAAGAGAGGGAGGGCCGGTCCACAGGAGGCGGCCACGTGCACTCCATTCGGGGAGCCCTGCGCCAGGCAGCAGCAACCGATCTGCCCACAGCCCACCCGACCCGGCAGGCCAGCCTCTGCTGGCTGGAGACACGGGCTGGGACCTGGGTGTCAGAAGCGAGCGAGGCCAGGCGTCCTAGGCCAGCCCCAGCACGAGCAGGGGCCCGTGTGAGTCGCTGGGCTCTCCTTGCTGATTGGGCTGGCACCAACCCAGGCGGTGCCTGGAGGAGAGGACAGGTGGCCGCCGTCCTCAGTGCTGGCGGGCTGGGAGGCCCTTGACAAGAACGGAGGAGACGGACGAGGGCCAAAGGCCTCCTTCCCACAAATGGACAGTTGGAGACTTTTTTCCCCAAGTTGGTCTCCCAAGTGAGGCAGCACAGTGGAGAGGGAGGGACAAAGGGCAGAGGTGAAGGTGCAGGCTGGTGGCAGTCAGTCAGTCAGTCAGTCAGTCAGTCAGTCCCTGCGACGTGGGCCGCGTGCGAGGGCCGTGCGAGGAAGAGTAGAGCGGTGAAGAGCAGGGGCTGAATGGAACGGAGGGCAGAGAGCTGGCGGGCCGGCGGGCCAGAGCTGGGGTGGGAGGGGGCCCGCAAGGCCAGGCCTGGGCCAGGCCTCCCAGGAGAGCGGGAGGCGGCGCAGGTTGCGCATCCCGAAGTGACCGTGAGGGCGCGCTCGGGCGCAGAAGGGTCTCGGGCGGGCGGGCGGGTGTGTTCCGGGCCGTGCCGAGCGAGTCGGCGGGGGAGGGGGGAGCCGGTCCTGGGCAGTCGTGGGGCGTGCGTGTGCGTGTGCGTGTGTGTTGGGGAGGAGTGCAGCGCGCGAGGGGTGGGTGGGGGCTTTGGGGAGAGGCGGTTGCGCGGGCGGCGGCGCGCTGGCGGTGGAGAAGGGCTGGCGGGCGGGGCGGTGTGGAGGAGCGGGCCCCGCCCCCTGCGGCCCCGCCCGCGGGAGCGCCGGGGAGGCCGGCTGGCGTCAGCAGCCTCGAGTAGCTGTTTTGCCGAGGTATTGAGCGCCGGTCGTGGTGGCGCACGCCGGTAATCAACGAGGCGAAGAGGATGAGGCAGGAGGATCACGAGTTCGAGGCCATCCTGGGCTACACTTTTTTTCTTTTCCTTTTTCCTCTTCGCTTGCCCGCCGCCCCAGCCGACACACCCCTACTCCACTCTCAACTCCCTAGCCCGCACGCAACACTCGCACGCCCCCTTCAGACACAAGCCTCCCGGACAACCTACCCGCCTACCCTGCTCCGCCTCGCCCGGACCTCCGGCCCGCCCAGACACCGCCCAGCGCTCGCACCCTCCAACCCCGCACGCGCCCCGCTGCCAAGCGCCCACTCACCCCCCTGCTCACGCGACCCTGCCCTCACAGCCCCGTCCCCACCGACGGACAGCGCCAGCGCCGGGCCCGGCTGCCCGGACCATCCTCTCTCTCGGGAACAGCCACCTTAGCCTCGCCTCACACCTCTTTGCTCCCTCCTTCCTTCACTTCACTTCACTTCACTTCACTTCTCTTCCCCCAACAAGCGGCCCGCCACCGACATCACAAGCCACTCCCGTCTCCATGGGCTCGCCCCTCCCCTTCACGCCTCGCTCGCGACTGGCACCTGACACAGGACAAGCGCCGCACCCCTGGCCACCTCGCTGTCTGCTACTTCCCTGCCCTAAACCCTCTCGGCCTTCATTGCCCTTGCACTGCGCTGCTCTGCAACACCCCGCAGCGCCCTGCACGGCAGTGCCCTGCACCCCGGGAACCACGCGAGGCGAGGCCGGCAAGGCAACGCGACCCCAGGCCAGGCGAGGCGAGGCAACGCACCCACCGCACTGCCTGGCCGCGCCTGGCCTGGCCTCGCCTCGCCTGGCCTCGCATCGCGTTGCACTGCGCTGCACTGGGTCGTGCGATGCTGCCTTGGGTCGGGACGGCTTCCCTAGGGCTGTGTGGGCTACATTGCCTTCCACCGGCTTGGCCTGGGCGAGAGTGCGTGGCCTTGGGCCGCCTTGGGTTGCAATCCTTTCCTAGGGCTCGCCTGGGAATGCCTTACGCTGGCTTGCACCGCATCTGCCCTCTTGGTACCTCCTCCACGGCTCCTTTCCTCACTTAGTTATCCTGAGGCTGTGGGAGTCAGGGGCTCTCCTGGAAGCAGCCTTCCTGCTTTCACCTCCCAAGCCCTGGGATCGGACGCTGCACCACCAGGCCCAATTCACTTCTCATGACACCGGCCTTGAATCCGTGAGGCACCTGACGTGCCTTTCTTTGATGAGCACCATTCGACAGCTCAGTTAAGTTACTTCATTTCATTCCTTCGGCACAGTGCCCACCTTGCGGCCTCGACTGCCCCCAAGTCAATATCCCCCAGCCCACCCTCCCCTTCGGCCTCAGGAGCCTTGGAGGGACGGTCAGCCGATCCCCACGCTCAATATGCGATTTCCTTTGAATCCAGAGAACTTTGCAAAGGGTGACGTAAAATGACAGGCACAACGGCACTCAACTTCTGTTTCTCTCTGAGGGCTGGTGGTTCGGTGGTTCTGTGTGAGTGTGCGTGTCCGTGTCGGTGTCCGTGTGTGTGTGTGTGTGTGTGTGTGTGTGTGTGTGTGTGTGTGTGTGGTGTGGTGTGAGTGTGTGTAGAGGGCATTCAGTGGGGGGGTGGCTTAGGCGTTCTTGTGGCGGTTGTGTTCCGTACTGTTTTTCACCGCGGACAGGGGCACCCGGCAGACGGGGAGCCCACAGGCTTCCATTGGCGTCACCCTCGGCCCCACACCCTCCAGCCGCCCCACAGATTTGTGCCAGCCCGAGTGCGGCTCCTTTCTCTTTGCCGCGGCTCCTCGGGTCTGCATCCCATAGGAGAGCTTGCCTTTTCTTTCCGTCCTTCTCCGGGCTGTGTCCTATGGCAGAGTGTGCACGGAGCACCTTTCCTTCAGCCCTTGGTCCACCCAAGGTCACTTGGTCGCTTCTACCTTTTGGCTATCGTGAAGCCACAGGCAAAGAACGGGAGGCCCACGACAGGCCAGAGATCTGTTCAAGTCCCTGCCTCCGCTCCTCTTGGGCAGATAGCCCGGGCCTGATCTCGTGATCACTCTCCACGTTCCTTCCTCCACGCGGCCGTGGCCGTGCGTGCCTCCATCCACCTCCCGAACTCTCTCTGAGGAGGAAGCAACGCACCGATTGCCACAGGAGCCGCACCGTCCTACACTCTCCTGGGAGCGGCTCTCCCGGGATGGTTCTACTGGGTCCACAGCGTTGAGTGCCTCGGGGAAGCCTGCCCGCTTTCCCCGTGGGCCGCAAACCTCCGTCCGCCACCCGGTCGGGGCTGATGGGGGCACGTGGGCACGAGGGACAAGAGCTGGGGTCCGAGGCGAGGCGTTCCCAAAACGCTCAGAAACGACGAGTGCCGTGTGCCAGGGGGGTGGGTGGCCAGCCCCCCGACGGCACAAGGTAAGCTGATCGCAGCCGCCGCTCCGGGAGGAGAGTGTCCTGGCCGTGGAGAGGTTGCTCTTGGCAGGGACGAGCTCCCGGGCCGCCAGACTGTGTCAAGCCGTGACCGTCAAATGGCTTGGCACAAGTCTGTCCCCGGGAGGCTCCCGCCCCAGGCCAGAGCCACGGGGGCCCGCAGGGCCCACCCGCAGACCCTAAAGAGGTGCCCTTTGAGTCCCGGGCAAGCTGGAGCTGCCACCCTAGGGCCGTGGGAGACCCAGGCCGTCCAGGAGGTGCAAATGGCAGTGTTTCCCACCTCCTCGTGGTAGAGGGAGGGGAATTGGGGCCATGGCCCACAGTGGAGACTCCGGGGCCAGTGTGACCATCCGTGCCAAGCAGCGCTTTAGGGACAACTGGGTCTCCCGGGTTCAACCTGGAGGCGGCAAGCTTTGCCAGGGAACAGGCCTTTCCCTGTTGTGCAGCCATGTGCACGGCAACATCATCCAGCCCAGCCCAAGGGCCCCTGGTCCTCTCAGGCCCTAGACTCAGGGATGGAGGAAGAGCGCGTGCTCACCTGTCCCTCCTCCGCCCCCGCGGCTTTCCTTCCACCACCACCACCATGAGCCACTTGCGTCGGGGGGGGGGAGCCGAGGGGGAGCCTTAGAGAAACAAAACCAAAACCAAGTGTGCACCTGGGAGCGAGACTCCTTTTCCCAAGCTTTCCCTAGGACAACCCCGGGAACCTCACCGCGTGGGGGCCGGCAAGTGCCAAGCCACATCTTGCTCGCCAGGCCGGGGGTGGAGAGCAGCACTGTGTCAGCAGGAACGGATGCATGGATGCATGCATCCAGAGACGGATGGATGGGTGGATGGATGGATGGATGGATGACCCAAATGAGGCCTCTGACTTCCCTAAGAAAGCAACCCTAGTGGGCCATGTCACGGGAAGACCGGGATGACGGGCCCAGGGCCTGAGCGTGGAGGACTGGGCTGTCGGGCCTTCAGTCTGGGGAGAAGAGAAAGTCCTCGGTTTCTTGGTCAGCCCAGGCTGAAGCGACTGACCGCCGGGGAACGGCACACTCAGGTCCCCCGGCTGCGCAGACCCGGGTCAGTTGCCACAGAGGGGAGCAGAGGTCCCGAGGCCTTGCCCGTGCCGGGCTGTGCGTACCCTACAGTGAGGCTTCCCAAAGGCCCTGGCCCCATCCCTGCGGAAGACCTTGAACTCGGCTGCCCTCGTGGACCCTGGCCGGCCTCGGGCGGCCCTCCCTCCTCCGCTTTCCGGCACCCGTCCAGCACCCTCCCAGAAGAGATCCGGGCCAGAGGCCTGAGGCGAACTTGGGCCTGCTGGACTCAAGCAGGTCTTCCCCACTCGCGTCCCAAGCAGAGGCACGGGAGAACGCGCGTGTCTTCTCGGCAACGCCATTCGCCGCAGCCAAAGAGCAGAAGTCTCCAGATGTCTCTGAAGAGAGGGAGGGGCGGGCAGGTGGGCAGATGGATGAGTGGATGTATGGAGACGTGGATGGATGCATGGAGGGATGGATGGATGGAGAGACGATGGATGGACGGATGGAGACACGATGGATGGATGCGTGGATGGATAGAGAGACGATGGATGCATGCCTGGATGGATGGAGACGTGGACGGATGGATGGATAGATGCATGGAGGGATGGGTGGATGGATGGATGGGTGGGTGGATGATGGATGGAGAGACGATGGATGGATGCATGGATGGATGGATGCATGCGTGCATGCCTGCAGAGATGGAGAGATGGACAGAAAGGTGGATGGATGGACGGATGGGCAGGTTGAGCGGGGAGGGGGGGCAGGGGTAGGGAGCGAGGGAAGGAGGGAGGCAGACCATGAGACCTCTGCCGTGCCTGAGGATTCCAGAGGGGGTCAAGTCCTAGAGGAAAGAGAAGGGGGCTGGGGGTGGAAGTTTCGGACAGGGCGCGGGAGAGGCGCCTCCTCCAGCCGCCCGAGCAAAGCCTTTCTTTCCCGTGAGGAGGATGTCCTCCGGTGCCCAGTAAGCCCAGCACACCCGAAGTCAGGTGCAAGCAGGCGCCCATGGGCCCACAGCCTGCGTCCCCTGCCAAGGGGCCTGCCCCGGTGACCCTGGAGGGATCCTCCCGGGACTGCAGCCCCAAGGTTCCTGAAGGTTCCCATGGGGTGGGTGCTCCCCTCCCCGCAGCCCCAGGGCTCCTGGAGGCAGGTGTGCCGACTCGAACCAGGGAGAAGAGAGGGAGGGCCGGTCCACAGGAGGCGGCCACGTGCACTCCATTCGGGGAGCCCTGCGCCAGGCAGCAGCAACCGATCTGCCCACAGCCCACCCGACCCGGCAGGCCAGCCTCTGCTGGCTGGAGACACGGGCTGGGACCTGGGTGTCAGAAGCGAGCGAGGCCAGGCGTCCTAGGCCAGCCCCAGCACGAGCAGGGGCCCGTGTGAGTCGCTGGGCTCTCCTTGCTGATTGGGCTGGCACCAACCCAGGCGGTGCCTGGAGGAGAGGACAGGTGGCCGCCGTCCTCAGTGCTGGCGGGCTGGGAGGCCCTTGACAAGAACGGAGGAGACGGACGAGGGCCAAAGGCCTCCTTCCCACAAATGGACAGTTGGAGACTTTTTTCCCCAAGTTGGTCTCCCAAGTGAGGCAGCACAGTGGAGAGGGAGGGACAAAGGGCAGAGGTGAAGGTGCAGGCTGGTGGCAGTCAGTCAGTCAGTCAGTCAGTCAGTCCCTGCGACGTGGGCCGCGTGCGAGGGCCGTGCGAGGAAGAGTAGAGCGGTGAAGAGCAGGGGCTGAATGGAACGGAGGGCAGAGAGCTGGCGGGCCGGCGGGCCAGAGCTGGGGTGGGAGGGGGCCCGCAAGGCCAGGCCTGGGCCAGGCCTCCCAGGAGAGCGGGAGGCGGCGCAGGTTGCGCTTCCCGAAGTGACCGTGAGGGCGCGCTCGGGCGCAGAAGGGTCCCGGGCGGGCGGGCGGGTGTGTTCCGGGCCGTGCCGAGCGAGTCGGCGGGGGAGGGGGGAGCCGGTCCTGGGCAGTCGTGGGGCGTGCGTGTGCGTGTGCGTGTGTGTTGGGGAGGAGTGCAGCGCGCGAGGGGTGGGTGGGGGCTTTGGGGAGAGGCGGTTGCGCGGGCGGCGGCGCGCTGGCGGTGGAGAAGGGCTGGCGGGCGGGGCGGTGTGGAGGAGCGGGCCCCGCCCCCTGCGGCCCCGCCCGCGGGAGCGCCGGGGAGGCCGGCTGGCGTCAGCAGCCTCGAGTAGCTGTTTTGCCGAGGTGTTGAGCGCCGGTCGTGGTGGCGCACGCCGGTAATCAACGAGGCGAAGAGGATGAGGCAGGAGGATCACGAGTTCGAGGCCAGCCTGGGCTGCACTTTTTTTTTTTTCCTTTTTCCTCTTCGCTTGCCCGCCGCCCCAGCCGACACACCCCTACTCCACTCTCAACTCCCTAGCCCGCACGCAACACTCGCACGCCCCCTTCAGACACAAGCCTCCCGGACAACCTACCCGCCTACCCTGCTCCGCCTCGCCCGGACCTCCGGCCCGCCCAGCCGCCGCCCAGCGCTCGCACCCTCCAACCCCGCACGCGCCCCGCTGCCAAGCGCCCACTCACCCCCCTGCTCACGCGACCCTGCCCTCACAGCCCCGTCCCCACCGACGGACAGCGCCAGCGCCGGGCCCGGCTGCCCGGACCATCCTCTCTCTCGGGAACAGCCACCTTAGCCTCGCCTCACACCTTTTTGCTCCCTCCTTCCTTCACTTCACTTCACTTCACTTCACTTCTCTTCCCCCAACAAGCGGCCCGCCACCGACATCACAAGCCACTCCCGTCTCCATGGGCTCGCCCCTCCCCTTCACGCCTCGCTCGCGACTGGCACCTGACACAGGACAAGCGCCGCACCCCTGGCCACCTCGCTGTCTGCTACTTCCCTGCCCTAAACCCTCTCGGCCTTCATTGCCCTTGCACTGCGCTGCTCTGCAACACCCCGCAGCGCCCTGCACGGCAGTGCCCTGCACCCCGGGAACCACGCGAGGCGAGGCCGGCAAGGCAACGCGACCCCAGGCCAGGCGAGGCGAGGCAACGCACCCACCGCACTGCCTGGCCGCGCCTGGCCTGGCCTCGCCTCGCCTGGCCTCGCATCGCGTTGCACTGCGCTGCACTGGGTCGTGCGATGCTGCCTTGGGTCGGGACGGCTTCCCTAGGGCTGTGTGGGCTACATTGCCTTCCACCGGCTTGGCCTGGGCGAGAGTGCGTGGCCTTGGGCCGCCTTGGGTTGCAATCCTTTCCTAGGGCTCGCCTGGGAATGCCTTACGCTGGCTTGCACCGCATCTGCCCTCTTGGTACCTCCTCCACGGCTCCTTTCCTCACTTAGTTATCCTGAGGCTGTGGGAGTCAGGGGCTCTCCTGGAAGCAGCCTTCCTGCTTTCACCTCCCAAGCCCTGGGATCGGACGCTGCACCACCAGGCCCAATTCACTTCTCATGACACCGGCCTTGAATCCGTGAGGCACCTGACGTGCCTTTCTTTGATGAGCACCATTCGACAGCTCAGTTAAGTTACTTCATTTCATTCCTTCGGCACAGTGCCCACCTTGCGGCCTCGACTGCCCCCAAGTCAATATCCCCCAGCCCACCCTCCCCTTCGGCCTCAGGAGCCTTGGAGGGACGGTCAGCCGATCCCCACGCTCAATATGCGATTTCCTTTGAATCCAGAGAACTTTGCAAAGGGTGACGTAAAATGACAGGCACAACGGCACTCAACTTCTGTTTCTCTCTGAGGGCTGGTGGTTCGGTGGTTCTGTGTGAGTGTGCGTGTCCGTGTCGGTGTCCGTGTGTGTGTGTGTGTGTGTGTGTGTGTGTGTGTGGTGTGGTGTGAGTGTGTGTAGAGGGCATTCAGTGGGGGGGTGGCTTAGGCGTTCTTGTGGCGGTTGTGTTCCGTACTGTTTTTCACCGCGGACAGGGGCACACGGCAGACGGGGAGCCCACAGGCTTCCATTGGCGTCACCCTCGGCCCCACACCCTCCAGCCGCCCCACAGATTTGTGCCAGCCCGAGTGCGGCTCCTTTCTCTTTGCCGCGGCTCCTCGGGTCTGCATCCCATAGGAGAGCTTGCCTTTTCTTTCCGTCCTTCTCCGGGCTGTGTCCTATGGCAGAGTGTGCACGGAGCACCTTTCCTTCAGCCCTTGGTCCACCCAAGGTCACTTGGTCGCTTCTACCTTTTGGCTATCGTGAAGCCACAGGCAAAGAACGGGAGGCCCACGACAGGCCAGAGATCTGTTCAAGTCCCTGCCTCCGCTCCTCTTGGGCAGATAGCCCGGGCCTGATCTCGTGATCACTCTCCACGTTCCTTCCTCCACGCGGCCGTGGCCGTGCGTGCCTCCATCCACCTCCCGAACTCTCTCTGAGGAGGAAGCAACGCACCGATTGCCACAGGAGCCGCACCGTCCTACACTCTCCTGGGAGCGGCTCTCCCGGGATGGTTCTACTGGGTCCACAGCGTTGAGTGCCTCGGGGAAGCCTGCCCGCTTTCCCCGTGGGCCGCAAACCTCCGTCCGCCACCCGGTCGGGGCTGATGGGGGCACGTGGGCACGAGGGACAAGAGCTGGGGTCCGAGGCGAGGCGTTCCCAAAACGCTCAGAAACGACGAGTGCCGTGTGCCAGGGGGGTGGGTGGCCAGCCCCCCGACGGCACAAGGTGAGCTGATCGCAGCCGCCGCTCCGGGAGGAGAGTGTCCTGGCCGTGGAGAGGTTGCTCCTGGCAGGGAAGAGCTCCCGGGCCGCCAGACTGTGTCAAGCCGTGACCGTCAAATGGCTTGGCACAAGTCTGTCCCCGGGAGGCTCCCGCCCCAGGCCAGAGCCACGGGGGCCCGCAGGGCCCACCCGCAGACCCTAAAGAGGTGCCCTTTGAGTCCCGGGCAAGCTGGAGCTGCCACCCTAGGGCCGTGGGAGACCCAGGCCGTCCAGGAGGTGCAAATGGCAGTGTTTCCCACCTCCTCGTGGTAGAGGGAGGGGAATTGGGGCCATGGCCCACAGTGGAGACTCCGGGGCCAGTGTGACCATCCGTGCCAAGCAGCGCTTTAGGGACAACTGGGTCTCCCGGGTTCAACCTGGAGGCGGCAAGCTTTGCCAGGGAACAGGCCTTTCCCTGTTGTGCAGCCATGTGCACGGCAACATCATCCAGCCCAGCCCAAGGGCCCCTGGTCCTCTCAGGCCCTAGACTCAGGGATGGAGGAAGAGCGCGTGCTCACCTGTCCCTCCTCCGCCCCCGCGGCTTTCCTTCCACCACCACCACCATGAGCCACTTGCGTCGGGGGGGGGGGGGGGGAGCCGAGGGGGAGCCTTAGAGAAACAAAACCAAAACCAAGTGTGCACCTGGGAGCGAGACTCCTTTTCCCAAGCTTTCCCTAGGACAACCCCGGGAACCTCACCGCGTGGGGGCCGGCAAGTGCCAAGCCACATCTTGCTCGCCAGGCCGGGGGTGGAGAGCAGCACTGTGTCAGCAGGAACGGATGCATGGATGCATGCATCCAGAGACGGATGGATGGGTGGATGGATGGATGGATGACCCAAATGAGGCCTCTGGCTTCCCTAAGAAAGCAACCCTAGTGGGCCATGTCACGGGAAGACCGGGATGACGGGCCCAGGGCCTGAGCGTGGAGGACTGGGCTGTCGGGCCTTCAGTCTGGGGAGAAGAGAAAGTCCTCGGTTTCTTGGTCAGCCCAGGCTGAAGCGACTGACCGCCGGGGAACGGCACACTCAGGTCCCCCGGCTGCGCAGACCCGGGTCAGTTGCCACAGAGGGGAGCAGAGGTCCCGAGGCCTTGCCCGTGCCGGGCTGTGCGTACCCTACAGTGAGGCTTCCCAAAGGCCCTGGCCCCATCCCTGCGGAAGACCTTGAACTCGGCTGCCCTCGTGGACCCTGGCCGGCCTCGGGCGGCCCTCCCTCCTCCGCTTTCCGGCACCCATCCAGCACCCTCCCAGAAGAGATCCGGGCCAGAGGCCTGAGGCGAACTTGGGCCTGCTGGACTCAAGCAGGTCTTCCCCACTCGCGTCCCAAGCAGAGGCACGGGAGAACGCGCGTGTCTTCTCGGCAACGCCATTCGCCGCAGCCAAAGAGCAGAAGTATCCAGATGTCTCTGAAGAGAGGGAGGGGCGGGCAGGTGGGCAGATGGATGAGTGGATGGATGGAGACGTGGATGGATGCATGGAGGGATGGATGGATGGAGAGACGATGGATGGACGGATGGAGACACGATGGATGGATGCGTGGATGGGTGGAGAGACGATGGATGCATGCCTGGATGGATGGAGACGTGGACGGATGGATGGATAGATGCATGGAGGGATGGGTGGATGGATGGATGGGTGGGTGGATGATGGATGGAGAGACGATGGATGGATGCATGGATGGATGGATGCATGCGTGCATGCCTGCAGAGATGGAGAGATGGACAGAAGGGTGGATGGATGGACGGATGGGCAGGTTGAGCGGGGAGGGGGGGCAGGGGTAGGGAGCGAGGGAAGGAGGGAGGCAGACCATGAGACCTCTGCCGTGCCTGAGGATTCCAGAGGGGGTCAAGTCCTAGAGCAAAGAGAAGGGGGCTGGGGGTGGAAGTTTCGGACAGGGCGCGGGAGAGGCGCCTCCTCCAGCCGCCCGAGCAAAGCCTTTCTTTCCCGTGAGGAGGATGTCCTCCGGTGCCCAGTAAGCCCAGCACACCCGAAGTCAGGTGCAAGCAGGCGCCCATGGGCCCACAGCCTGCGTCCCCTGCCAAGGGGCCTGCCCCGGTGACCCTGGAGGGATCCTCCCGGGACTGCAGCCCCAAGGTTCCTGAAGGTTCCCATGGGGTGGGTGCTCCCCTCCCCGCAGCCCCAGGGCTCCTGGAGGCAGGTGTGCCGACTCGAACCAGGGAGAAGAGAGGGAGGGCCGGTCCACAGGAGGCGGCCACGTGCACTCCATTCGGGGAGCCCTGCGCCAGGCAGCAGCAACCGATCTGCCCACAGCCCACCCGACCCGGCAGGCCAGCCTCTGCTGGCTGGAGACACGGGCTGGGACCTGGGTGTCAGAAGCGAGCGAGGCCAGGCGTCCTAGGCCAGCCCCAGCACGAGCAGGGGCCCGTGTGAGTCGCTGGGCTCTCCTTGCTGATTGGGCTGGCACCAACCCAGGCGGTGCCTGGAGGAGAGGACAGGTGGCCGCCGTCCTCAGTGCTGGCGGGCTGGGAGGCCCTTGACAAGAACGGAGGAGACGGACGAGGGCCAAAGGCCTCCTTCCCACAAATGGACAGTTGGAGACTTTTTTCCCCAAGTTGGTCTCCCAAGTGAGGCAGCACAGTGGAGAGGGAGGGACAAAGGGCAGAGGTGAAGGTGCAGGCTGGTGGCAGTCAGTCAGTCAGTCAGTCAGTCAGTCCCTGCGACGTGGGCCGCGTGCGAGGGCCGTGCGAGGATGAGTAGAGCGGTGAAGAGCAGGGGCTGAATGGAACGGAGGGCAGAGAGTTGGCGGGCCGGCGGGCCAGAGCTGGGGTGGGAGGGGGCCCGCAAGGCCAGGCCTGGGCCAGGCCTCCCAGGAGAGCGGGAGGCGGCGCAGGTTGCGCATCCCGAAGTGACCGTGAGGGCGCGCTCGGGCGCAGAAGGGTCTCGGGCAGGCGGGCGGGTGTGTTCCGGGCCGTGCCGAGCGAGTCGGCGGGGGAGGGGGGAGCCGGTCCTGGGCAGTCGTGGGGCGTGCGTGTGCGTGTGCGTGTGTGTTGGGGAGGAGTGCAGCGCGCGAGGGGTGGGTGGGGGCTTTGGGGAGAGGCGGTTGCGCGGGCGGCGGCGCGCTGGCGGTGGAGAAGGGCTGGCGGGCGGGGCGGTGTGGAGGAGCGGGCCCCGCCCCCTGCGGCCCCGCCCGCGGGAGCGCCGGGGAGGCCGGCTGGCGTCAGCAGCCTCGAGTAGCTGTTTTGCCGAGGTGTTGAGCGCCGGTCGTGGTGGCGAACGCCGGTAATCAAAGAGGCGAAGAGGATGAGGCAGGAGGATCACGAGTTCGAGGCCATCCTAGGCTACACTTTTTTTCTTTTCCTTTTTCCTCTTCGCTTGCCCGCCGCCCCAGCCGACACACCCCTACTCCACTCTCAACTCCCTAGCCCGCACGCAACACTCGCACGCCCCCTTCAGACACAAGCCTCCCGGACAACCTACCCGCCTACCCTGCTCCGCCTCGCCCGGACCTCCGGCCCGCCCAGACGCCGCCCAGCGCTCGCACCCTCCAACCCCGCACGCGCCCCGCTGCCAAGCGCCCACTCACCCCCCTGCTCACGCGACCCTGCCCTCACAGCCCCGTCCCCACCGACGGACAGCGCCAGCGCCGGGCCCGGCTGCCCGGACCATCCTCTCTCTCGGGAACAGCCACCTTAGCCTCGCCTCACACCTCTTTGCTCCCTCCTTCCTTCACTTCACTTCACTTCACTTCACTTCTCTTCCCCCAACAAGCGGCCCGCCACCGACATCACAAGCCACTCCCGTCTCCATGGGCTCGCCCCTCCCCTTCACGCCTCGCTCGCGACTGGCACCTGACACAGGACAAGCGCCGCACCCCTGGCCACCTCGCTGTCTGCTACTTCCCTGCCCTAAACCCTCTCGGCCTTCATTGCCCTTGCACTGCGCTGCTCTGCAACACCCCGCAGCGCCCTGCACGGCAGTGCCCTGCACCCCGGGAACCACGCGAGGCGAGGCCGGCAAGGCAACGCGACCCCAGGCCAGGCGAGGCGAGGCAACGCACCCACCGCACTGCCTGGCCGCGCCTGGCCTGGCCTCGCCTCGCCTGGCCTCGCATCGCGTTGCACTGCGCTGCACTGGGTCGTGAGATGCTGCCTTGGGTCGGGACGGCTTCCCTAGGGCTGTGTGGGCTACATTGCCTTCCACCGGCTTGGCCTGGGCGAGAGTGCGTGGCCTTGGGCCGCCTTGGGTTGCAATCCTTTCCTAGGGCTCGCCTGGGAATGCCTTACGCTGGCTTGCACCGCATCTGCCCTCTTGGTACCTCCTCCACGGCTCCTTTCCTCACTTAGTTATCCTGAGGCTGTGGGAGTCAGGGGCTCTCCTGGAAGCAGCCTTCCTGCTTTCACCTCCCAAGCCCTGGGATCGGACGCTGCACCACCAGGCCCAATTCACTTCTCATGACACCGGCCTTGAATCCGTGAGGCACCTGACGTGCCTTTCTTTGATGAGCACCATTCGACAGCTCAGTTAAGTTACTTCATTTCATTCCTTCGGCACAGTGCCCACCTTGCGGCCTCGACTGCCCCCAAGTCAATATCCCCCAGCCCACCCTCCCCTTCGGCCTCAGGAGCCTTGGAGGGACGGTCAGCCGATCCCCACGCTCAATATGCGATTTCCTTTGAATCCAGAGAACTTTGCAAAGGGTGACGTAAAATGACAGGCACAACGGCACTCAACTTCTGTTTCTCTCTGAGGGCTGGTGGTTCGGTGGTTCTGTGTGAGTGTGCGTGTCCGTGTCGGTGTCCGTGTGTGTGTGTGTGTGTGTGTGTGTGTGTGTGGTGTGGTGTGAGTGTGTGTAGAGGGCATTCAGTGGGGGGGTGGCTTAGGCGTTCTTGTGGCGGTTGTGTTCCGTACTGTTTTTCACCGCGGACAGGGGCACACGGCAGACGGGGAGCCCACAGGCTTCCATTGGCGTCACCCTCGGCCCCACACCCTCCAGCCGCCCCACAGATTTGTGCCAGCCCGAGTGCGGCTCCTTTCTCTTTGCCGCGGCTCCTCGGGTCTGCATCCCATAGGAGAGCTTGCCTTTTCTTTCCGTCCTTCTCCGGGCTGTGTCCTATGGCAGAGTGTGCACGGAGCACCTTTCCTTCAGCCCTTGGTCCACCCAAGGTCACTTGGTCGCTTCTACCTTTTGGCTATCGTGAAGCCACAGGCAAAGAACGGGAGGCCCACGACAGGCCAGAGATCTGTTCAAGTCCCTGCCTCCGCTCCTCTTGGGCAGATAGCCCGGGCCTGATCTCGTGATCACTCTCCACGTTCCTTCCTCCACGTGGCCGTGGCCGTGCGTGCCTCCATCCACCTCCCGAACTCTCTCTGAGGAGGAAGCAACGCACCGATTGCCACAGGAGCCGCACCGTCCTACACTCTCCTGGGAGCGGCTCTCCCGGGATGGTTCTACTGGGTCCACAGCGTTGAGTGCCTCGGGGAAGCCTGCCCGCTTTCCCCGTGGGCCGCAAACCTCCGTCCGCCACCCGGTCGGGGCTGATGGGGGCACGTGGGCACGAGGGACAAGAGCTGGGGTCCGAGGCGAGGCGTTCCCAAAACGCTCAGAAACGACGAGTGCCGTGTGCCAGGGGGGTGGGTGGCCAGCCCCCCGACGGCACAAGGTGAGCTGATCGCAGCCGCCGCTCCGGGAGGAGAGTGTCCTGGCCGTGGAGAGGTTGCTCCTGGCAGGGAAGAGCTCCCGGGCCGCCAGACTGTGTCAAGCCGTGACCGTCAAATGGCTTGGCACAAGTCTGTCCCCGGGAGGCTCCCGCCCCAGGCCAGAGCCACGGGGGCCCGCAGGGCCCACCCGCAGACCCTAAAGAGGTGCCCTTTGAGTCCCGGGCAAGCTGGAGCTGCCACCCTAGGGCCGTGGGAGACCCAGGCCGTCCAGGAGGTGCAAATGGCAGTGTTTCCCACCTCCTCGTGGTAGAGGGAGGGGAATTGGGGCCATGGCCCACAGTGGAGACTCCGGGGCCAGTGTGACCATCCGTGCCAAGCAGCGCTTTAGGGACAACTGGGTCTCCCGGGTTCAACCTGGAGGCGGCAAGCTTTGCCAGGGAACAGGCCTTTCCCTGTTGTGCAGCCATGTGCACGGCAACATCATCCAGCCCAGCCCAAGGGCCCCTGGTCCTCTCAGGCCCTAGACTCAGGGATGGAGGAAGAGCGCGTGCTCACCTGTCCCTCCTCCGCCCCCACGGCTTTCCTTCCACCACCACCACCATGAGCCACTTGCGTCGGGGGGGGGGGGGAGCCGAGGGGGAGCCTTAGAGAAACAAAACCAAAACCAAGTGTGCACCTGGGAGCGAGACTCCTTTTCCCAAGCTTTCCCTAGGACAACCCCGGGAACCTCACCGCGTGGGGGCCGGCAAGTGCCAAGCCACATCTTGCTCGCCAGGCCGGGGGTGGAGAGCAGCACTGTGTCAGCAGGAACGGATGCATGGATGCATGCATCCAGAGACGGATGGATGGGTGGATGGATGGATGGATGACCCAAATGAGGCCTCTGGCTTCCCTAAGAAAGCAACCCTAGTGGGCCATGGCAGGAACACAACCGACACAAGGACGCCTAAGCCACCCCCCTACTGAATGCCCTCTACAAACACTCACACCACACCACACACACACACACACACACGGACACGGACACGGACACGGACACGCACACTCACACAGAACCACCGAACCAGCAGCCCTCAGAGAGAAACAGAAGTTGAGTGCCGTTGTGCCTGTCATTTTACGTCACCCTTTGCAAAGTTCTCTGGATTCAAAGGAAATCGCATATTGAGCGTGGGGATCGGCTGACCGTCCCTCCAAGGCTCCTGAGGCCGAAGGGGAGGGTGGGCTGGGGGATATTGACTTGGGGGCAGTCGAGGCCACAAGGTGGGCCCTGTGCCGAAGGAATGAAATGAAGTAACTTAACTGAGCTGTCGAATGGTGCTCATCAAAGAAAGGCACGTCAGGTGCCTCACGGATTCAAGGCCGGTGTCATGAGAAGTGAATTGGGCCTGGTGGTGCAGCGTCCGATCCCAGGGCTTGGGAGGTGAAAGCAGGAAGGCTGCTTCCAGGAGAGCCCCTGACTCCCACAGCCTCAGGATAACTAAGTCAGGAAAGGAGCCGTGGAGGAGGTACCAAGAGGGCAGATGCGGTGCAAGCCAGCGTAAGGCATTCCCAGGCGAGCCCTAGGAAAGGATTGCAACCCAAGGCGGCCCAAGTCCACGCACTCTCGCCCAGGCCAAGCCGGTGGAAGGCAATGTAGCCCACACAGCCCTAGGGAAACCGTCCCGACCCAAGGCAGCATCGCACGACCCAGTGCAGCGCAGTGCAACGCGATGCCAGGCCAGGCGAGGCGAGGCGAGGCGAGGCCAGGCGGGGCCAGGCAGTGCGGTGGGTGCGTTGCCTCGCCTCGCCTCGCTTGGCCTGGGGTCGCGTTGCCTTGCCGGCCTCGCCTCTCGTGGTCCCGGGGTGCAGGGCACTGCCGTGCAGGGCGCTGCGGGGTGTTGCAGAGCAGAGCAGTGCAAGGGCAATGAAGGCCGAGAGGGTATAGGGCAGGGAAGTAGCAGACAGCGAGGTGGCCAGGGGTGTAGCGCTTGTCCTGTGTCAGGTGCCAGTCGCGAGCGAGGCGTGAAGGGGAGGGGCGAGCCCATGGAGACGGGAGTGGCTTGTGATGTCGGTGGCGGGCCGCTTGTTGGGGGAAGAGAAGTGAAGTGAAGTGAAGTGAAGTGAAGGAAGGAGGGAGCAAAGAGGTGTGAGGCGAGGCTAAGGTGGCTGTTCCCGAGAGAGAGGATGGTCCGGGCAGCCGGGCCCGGCGCTGGCGCTGTCCGTCGGTGGGGACGGGGCTGTGAGGGCAGGGTCGCGTGAGCAGGGGGGTGAGTGGGCGCTTGGCAGCGGGGCGCGTGCGGGGTTGGAGGGTGCGAGCGCTGGGCGGCGGCTGGGCGGGCCGGAGGTCCGAGCGAGGCGGAGCAGGGTAGGCGGGTAGGTTGTCCGGGAGGCTTGTGTCTGAAGGGGGCGTGCGAGTGTTGCGTGCGGGCTAGGGAGTTGAGAGTGGAGTAGGGGTGTGTCGGCTGGGGCGGCGGGCAAGCGAAGAGGAAAAAGGAAAAGAAAAAAAGTGTAGCCCAGGCTGGCCTCGAACTCGTGATCCTCCTGCCTCATCCTCTTACCGGCGTGCGCCACGACGACCGGCGCTCAACGCCTCGGCAAAACAGCTACTCGAGGCTGCTGACGCCAGCCGGCCTCCCCGGCGCTCCCGCGGGCGGGGCCGCAGGGGGCGGGGCCCGCTCCTCCACACCGCCCCGCCCGCCAGCCCTTCTCCACCGCCAGCGCGCCGCCGCCCGCGCAACCGCCTCTCCCCCAAAGCCCCCACCCACCCCTCGCGCGCTGCACTCCTCCCCAACGCACACGCACACGCACACGCACACGCACGCCCCACGACTGCCCAGGACCGGCTCCCCCCTCCCCCGCCGACTCGCTCGGCACGGCCCGGAACACACCCGCCCGCCCGCCCGGGACCCTTCTGCGCCCGAGCGCGCCCTCACGGTCACTTCGGGAAGCGCAACCTGCGCCGCCTCCCGCTCTCCTGGGAGGCCTGGCCCAGGCCTGGCCTTGCGGGCCCCCTCCCACCCCAGCTCTGGCCCGCCGGCCCGCCAGCTCTCTGCCCTCCGTTCCATTCAGCCCCTGCTCTTCACCGCTCTACTCTTCCTCGGACGGCCCTCGCACGCGGCCCACGTCGCAGGGACTGACTGACTGACTGACTGACTGCCACCAGCCTGCACCTTCACCTCTGCCCTTTGTCCCTCCCTCTCCACTGTGCTGCCTCACTTGGGAGACCAGCTTGGGGAAAAAAGTCTCCAACTGTCCATTTGTGGGAAGGAGGCCTTTGGCCCTCGTCCGTCTCCTCCGTTCTTGTCAAGGGCCTCCCAGCCCGCCAGCACTGAGGACGGCGGCCACCTGTCCTCTCCTCCAGGCACCGCCTGGGTTGGTGCCAGCCCAATCAGCAAGGAGAGCCCAGCGACTCACACGGGCCCCTGCTCGTGCTGGGGCTGGCCTAGGACGCCTGGCCTCGCTCGCTTCTGACACCCAGGTCCCAGCCCGTGTCTCCAGCCAGCAGAGGCTGGCCTGCCGGGTCGGGTGGGCTGTGGGCAGATCGGTTGCTGCTGCCTGGCGCAGGGCTCCCCGAATGGAGTGCACGTGGCCGCCTCCTGTGGACCGGCCCTCCCTCTCTTCTCCCTGGTTCGAGTCGGCACACCTGCCTCCAGGAGCCCTGGGGCTGCGGGGAGGGGAGCACCCACCCCATGGGAACCTTCAGGAACCTTGGGGCTGCAGTCCCGGGAGGATCCCTCCAGGGTCACCGGGGCAGGCCCCTTGGCAGGGGACGCAGGCTGTGGGCCCATGGGCGCCTGCTTGCACCTGACTTCGGGTGTGCTGGGCTTACTGGGCACCGGAGGACATCCTCCTCACGGGAAAGAAAGGCTTTGCTCGGGCGGCTGGAGGAGGCGCCTCTCCCGCGCCCTGTCCGAAACTTCCACCCCCAGCCCCCTTCTCTTTGCTCTAGGACTTGACCCCCTCTGGAATCCTCAGGCACGGCAGAGGTCTCATGGTCTGCCTCCCTCCTTCCCTCGCTCCCTACCCCTGCCCCCCCTCCCCGCTCAACCTGCCCATCCGTCCATCCATGCACCCTTCTGTCCATCTCTCCATCTCTGCAGGCATGCACGCATGCATCCATCCATCCATGCATCCATCCATCGTCTCTCCATCCCTCATCCACCCACCCATCCATCCATCCACCCATCCCTCCATGCATCTATCCATCCATCCGTCCACGTCTCCATCCATCCAAGCATGCATCCATCGTCTCTCCATCCATCCATCCCTCCATGCATCCATCCACGTCTCCATCCATCCACTCATCCATCCGCCCACCTGCCCGCCCCTCCCTCTCTTCAGAGACATCTGGAGACTTCTGCTCTTTGGCTGCGGCGAATGGCGTTGCCGAGAAGACACGCGCGTTCTCCCGTGCCTCTGCTTGGGACGCGAGTGGGGAAGACCTGCTTGAGTCCAGCAGGCCCAAGTTCGCCTCAGGCCTCTGGCCCGGATCTCTTCTGGGAGGGTGCTGGACGGGTGCCGGAAAGCGGAGGAGGGAGGGCCGCCCGAGGCCGGCCAGGGTCCACGAGGGCAGCCGAGTTCAAGGTCTTCCGCAGGGATGGGGCCAGGGCCTTTGGGAAGCCTCACTGTAGGGTACGCACAGCCCGGCACGGGCAAGGCCTCGGGACCTCTGCTCCCCTCTGTGGCAACTGACCCGGGTCTGCGCAGCCGGGGGACCTGAGTGTGCCGTTCCCCGGCGGTCAGTCGCTTCAGCCTGGGCTGACCAAGAAACCGAGGACTTTCTCTTCTCCCCAGACTGAAGGCCCGACAGCCCAGTCCTCCACGCTCAGGCCCTGGGCCCGTCATCCCGGTCTTCCCGTGACATGGCCCACTAGGGTTGCTTTCTTAGGGAAGCCAGAGGCCTCATTTGGGTCATCCATCCATCCATCCACCCATCCATCCGTCTCTGGATGCATGCATCCATGCATCCGTTCCTGCTGACACAGTGCTGCTCTCCACCCCCGGCCTGGCGAGCAAGATGTGGCTTGGCACTTGCCGGCCCCCACGCGGTGAGGTTCCCGGGGTTGTCCTAGGGAAAGCTTGGGAAAAGGAGTCTCGCTCCCAGGTGCACACTTGGTTTTGGTTTTGTTTCTCTAAGGCTCCCCCTCGGCTCCCCCCCCCCCCGACGCAAGTGGCTCATGGTGGTGGTGGTGGAAGGAAAGCCGCGGGGGCGGAGGAGGGACAGGTGAGCACGCGCTCTTCCTCCATCCCTGAGTCTAGGGCCTGAGAGGACCAGGGGCCCTTGGGCTGGGCTGGATGATGTTGCCGTGCACATGGCTGCACAACAGGGAAAGGCCTGTTCCCTGGCAAAGCTTGCCGCCTCCAGGTTGAACCCGGGAGACCCAGTTGTCCCTAAAGCGCTGCTTGGCACGGATGGTCACACTGGCCCCGGAGTCTCCACTGTGGGCCATGGCCCCAATTCCCCTCCCTCTACCACGAGGAGGTGGGAAACACTGCCATTTGCACCTCCTGGACGGCCTGGGTCTCCCACGGCCCTAGGGTGGCAGCTCCAGCTTGCCCGGGACTCAAAGGGCACCTCTTTAGGGTCTGCGGGTGGGCCCTGCGGGCCCCCGTGGCTCTGGCCTGGGGCGGGAGCCTCCCGGGGACAGACTCGGCCCTCTCCAGGGACTTGTGCCAAGCCATTTGACGGTCACGGCTTGACACAGTCTGGCGGCCCGGGAGCTCGTCCCTGCCTGCCAAGAGCAACCTCTCCACGGCCAGGACACTCTCCTCCCGGAGCGGCGGCTGCGATCAGCTCACCTTGTGCCGTCGGGGGGCTGGCCACCCACCCCCCTGGCGCACGGCACTCGTCGTTTCTGAGCGTTTTGGGAACGCCTCGCCTCGGACCCCAGCTCTTGTCCCGCGTGCCCACGTGCCCCCATCAGCCCCGACCGGGTGGCGGACGGAGGTTTGCGGCCCACGGGGAAAGCGGGCAGGCTTCCCCGAGGCACTCAACGCTGTGGACCCAGTAGAACCATCCCGGGAGAGCCGCTCCCAGGAGAGTGTAGGACGGTGCGGCTCCTGTGGCAATCGGTGCGTTGCTTCCTCCTCAGAGAGAGTTCGGGAGGTGGATGGAGGCACGCACGGCCACGGCCGCGTGGAGGAAGGAACGTGGAGAGTGATCACGAGATCAGGCCCGGGCTATCTGCCCAAAAGGAGCGGAGGCAGGGACTTGAACAGATCTCTGGCCTGTCGTGGGCCTCCCGTTCTTTGCCTGTGGCTTCACGATAGCCAAAAGGTAGAAGCGACCAAGTGACCTTGGGTGGACCAAGGGCTGAAGGAAAGGTGCTCCGTGCACACTCTGCCATAGGACACAGCCCGGAGAAGGACGGAAAGAAAAGGCAAGCTCTCCTATGGGATGCAGACCCGAGGAGCCGCGGCAAAGAGAAAGGAGCCGCACTCGGGCTGGCACAAATCTGTGGGGCGGCTGGAGGGTGTGCGGCCGAGGGTGACGCCAATGGAAGCCTGTGGGCTCCCCGTCTGCCGTGTGCCCCTGTCCGCGGTGAAAAACAGTACGGAACACAACCGCCACAAGGACGCCTAAGCCACCCCCCCACTGAATGCCCTCTACACACACTCACACCACACCACACCCACACACGCACACGCACACACACACACACACACACACGGACACGCACACTCACACAGAACCACCGAACCACCAGCCCTCAGAGAGAAACAGAAGTTGAGTGCCGTTGTGCCTGTCATTTTACGTCACCCTTTGCAAAGTTCTCTGGATTCAAAGGAAATCGCATATTGAGCGTGGGGATCGGCTGACCGTCCCTCCAAGGCTCCTGAGGCCGAAGGGGAGGGTGGGCTGGGGAATATTGACTTGGGGGCAGTCGAGGCCACAAGGTGGGCCCTGTGCCGAAGGAATGAAATGAAGTAACTTAACTGAGCTGTCGAATGGTGCTCATCAAAGAAAGGCCCGTCAGGTGCCTCACGGATTCAAGGCCGGTGTCATGAGAAGTGAATTGGGCCTGGTGGTGCAGCGTCCGATCCCAGGGCTTGGGAGGTGAAAGCAGGAAGGCTGCTTCCAGGAGAGCCCCTGGCTCCCACAGCCTCAGGATAACTAAGTGAGGAAAGGAGCCGTGGAGGAGGTACCAAGAGGGCAGATGCGGTGCAAGCCAGCGTAAGGCATCCCCAGGCGAGCCCTAGGAAAGGATTGCAACCCAAGGCGGCCCAAGGCCACGCACTCTCGCCCAGGCCAAGCCGGTGGAAGGCAATGTAGCCCACACAGCCCTAGGGAAGCCGTCCCGACCCAAGGCAGCATCGCACGACCCAGTGCAGCGCAGTGCAACGCGATGCGAGGCCAGGCGAGGCGAGGCGAGGCGAGGCCAGGCGGGGCCAGGCAGTGCGGTGGGTGCGTTGCCTCGCCTCGCCTGGCCTGGGGTCGCGTTGCCTTGCCGGCCTCGCCTCGCGTGGTCCCCGGGGTGCAGGGCACTGCCGTGCAGGGCGCTGCGGGGTGTTGCAGAGCAGAGCAGTGCAAGGGCAATGAAGGCCGAGAGGGTTTAGGGCAGGGAGGTAGCAGACAGCGAGGTGGCCAGGGGTGCGGCGCTTGTCCTGTGTCAGGTGCCAGTCGCGAGCGAGGCGTGAAGGGGAGGGGCGAGCCCATGGAGACGGGAGTGGCTTGTGATGTCGGTGGCGGGCCGCTTGTTGGGGGAAGAGAAGTGAAGTGAAGTGAAGTGAAGTGAAGGAAGGAGGGAGCAAAGAGGTGTGAGGCGAGGCTAAGGTGGCTGTTCCCGAGAGAGAGGATGGTCCGGGCAGCCGGGCCCGGCGCTGGCGCTGTCCGTCGGTGGGGACGGGGCTGTGAGGGCAGGGTCGCGTGAGCACGGGGGTGAGTGGGCGCTTGGCAGCGGGGCGCGTGCGGGGTTGGAGGGTGCGAGCGCTGGGCGGCGGCTGGGCGGGCCGGAGGTCCGGGCGAGGCGGAGCAGGGTAGGCGGGTAGGTTGTCCGGGAGGCTTGTGTCTGAAGGGGGCGTGCGAGTGGTGCGTGCGGGCTAGGGAGTTGAGAGTGGAGTAGGGGTGTGTCGGCTGGGGCGGCGGGCAAGCGAAGAGGAAAAAGGAAAAGAAAAAAAGTGTAGCCCAGGCTGGCCTCGAACTCGTGATCCTCCTGCCTCATCCTCTTACCGGCGTGCGCCACCACGACCGGCGCTCAACGCCTCGGCAAAACAGCTACTCGAGGCTGCTGACGCCAGCCGGCCTCCCCGGCGCTCCCGCGGGCGGGGCCGCAGGGGGCGGGGCCCGCTCCTCCACACCGCCCCGCCCGCCAGCCCTTCTCCACCGCCAGCGCGCCGCCGCCCGCGCAACCGCCTCTCCCCCAAAGCCCCCACCCACCCCTCGCGCGCTGCACTCCTCCCCAACGCACACGCACACGCACACGCACACGCACGCCCCACGACTGCCCAGGACCGGCTCCCCCCTCCCCCGCCGACTCGCTCGGCACGGCCCGGAACACACCCGCCCGCCCGCCCGGGACCCTTCTGCGCCCGAGCGCCCCCTCACGGTCACTTCGGGAAGCGCAACCTGCGCCGCCTCCCGCTCTCCTGGGAGGCCTGGCCCAGGCCTGGCCTTGCGGGCCCCCTCCCACCCCAGCTCTGGCCCGCCGGCCCGCCAGCTCTCTGCCCTCCGTTCCATTCAGCCCCTGCTCTTCACCGCTCTACTCTTCCTCGGACGGCCCTCGCACGCGGCCCACGTCGCAGGGACTGACTGACTGACTGACTGACTGACTGCCACCAGCCTGCACCTTCACCTCTGCCCTTTGTCCCTCCCTCTCCACTGTGCTGCCTCACTTGGGAGACCAGCTTGGGGAAAAAAGTCTCCAACTGTCCATTTGTGGGAAGGAGGCCTTTGGCCCTCGTCCGTCTCCTCCGTTCTTGTCAAGGGCCTCCCAGCCCGCCAGCACTGAGGACGGCGGCCACCTGTCCTCTCCTCCAGGCACCGCCTGGGTTGGTGCCAGCCCAATCAGCAAGGAGAGCCCAGCGACTCACACGGGCCCCTGCTCGTGCTGGGGCTGGCCTAGGACGCCTGGCCTCGCTCGCTTCTGACACCCAGGTCCCAGCCCGTGTCTCCAGCCAGCAGAGGC
Source organism: Castor canadensis (assembly GCF_047511655.1). Classification (NCBI taxonomy): domain Eukaryota; kingdom Metazoa; phylum Chordata; class Mammalia; order Rodentia; family Castoridae; genus Castor; species Castor canadensis. Next base: position 73,784 of record NW_027395359.1, read on the forward strand.
TGGCCTGCCGGGTCGGGTGGGCTGTGGGCAGATCGGTTGCTGCTGCCTGGCGCAGGGCTCCCCGAATGGAGTGCACGTGGCCGCCTCCTGTGGACCGGCCCTCCCTCTCTTCTCCCTGGTTCGAGTCGGCACACCTGCCTCCAGGAGCCCTGGGGCTGCGGGGAGGGGAGCACCCACCCCATGGGAACCTTCAGGAACCTTGGGGCTGCAGTCCCGGGAGGATCCCTCCAGGGTCACCGGGGCAGGCCCCTTGGCAGGGGACGCAGGCTGTGGGCCCATGGGCGCCTGCTTGCACCTGACTTCGGGTGTGCTGGGCTTACTGGGCACCGGAGGACATCCTCCTCACGGGAAAGAAAGGCTTTGCTCGGGCGGCTGGAGGAGGCGCCTCTCCCGCGCCCTGTCCGAAACTTCCACCCCCAGCCCCCTTCTCTTTGCTCTAGGACTTGACCCCCTCTGGAATCCTCAGGCACGGCAGAGGTCTCATGGTCTGCCTCCCTCCTTCCCTCGCTCCCTACCCCTGCCCCCCCTCCCCGCTCAACCTGCCCATCCGTCCATCCATGCACCCTTCTGTCCATCTCTCCATCTCTGCAGGCATGCACGCATGCATCCATCCATCCATGCATCCATCCATCGTCTCTCCATCCCTCATCCACCCACCCATCCATCCATCCACCCATCCCTCCATGCATCTATCCATCCATCCGTCCACGTCTCCATCCATCCAAGCATGCATCCATCGTCTCTCCATCCATCCATCCCTCCATGCATCCATCCACGTCTCCATCCATCCACTCATCCATCCGCCCACCTGCCCGCCCCTCCCTCTCTTCAGAGACATCTGGAGACTTCTGCTCTTTGGCTGCGGCGAATGGCGTTGCCGAGAAGACACGCGCGTTCTCCCGTGCCTCTGCTTGGGACGCGAGTGGGGAAGACCTGCTTGAGTCCAGCAGGCCCAAGTTCGCCTCAGGCCTCTGGCCCGGATCTCTTCTGGGAGGGTGCTGGACGGGTGCCGGAAAGCGGAGGAGGGAGGGCCGCCCGAGGCCGGCCAGGGTCCACGAGGGCAGCCGAGTTCAAGGTCTTCCGCAGGGATGGGGCCAGGGCCTTTGGGAAGCCTCACTGTAGGGTACGCACAGCCCGGCACGGGCAAGGCCTCGGGACCTCTGCTCCCCTCTGTGGCAACTGACCCGGGTCTGCGCAGCCGGGGGACCTAAGTGTGCCGTTCCCCGGCGGTCAGTCGCTTCAGCCTGGGCTGACCAAGAAACCGAGGACTTTCTCTTCTCCCCAGACTGAAGGCCCGACAGCCCAGTCCTCCACGCTCAGGCCCTGGGCCCGTCATCCCGGTCTTCCCGTGACATGGCCCACTAGGGTTGCTTTCTTAGGGAAGCCAGAGGCCTCATTTGGGTCATCCATCCATCCATCCACCCATCCATCCGTCTCTGGATGCATGCATCCATGCATCCGTTCCTGCTGACACAGTGCTGCTCTCCACCCCCGGCCTGGCGAGCAAGATGTGGCTTGGCACTTGCCGGCCCCCACGCGGTGAGGTTCCCGGGGTTGTCCTAGGGAAAGCTTGGGAAAAGGAGTCTCGCTCCCAGGTGCACACTTGGTTTTGGTTTTGTTTCTCTAAGGCTCCCCCTCGGCTCCCCCCCCCCCCGACGCAAGTGGCTCATGGTGGTGGTGGTGGAAGGAAAGCCGCGGGGGCGGAGGAGGGACAGGTGAGCACGCGCTCTTCCTCCATCCCTGAGTCTAGGGCCTGAGAGGACCAGGGGCCCTTGGGCTGGGCTGGATGATGTTGCCGTGCACATGGCTGCACAACAGGGAAAGGCCTGTTCCCTGGCAAAGCTTGCCGCCTCCAGGTTGAACCCGGGAGACCCAGTTGTCCCTAAAGCGCTGCTTGGCACGGATGGTCACACTGGCCCCGGAGTCTCCACTGTGGGCCATGGCCCCAATTCCCCTCCCTCTACCACGAGGAGGTGGGAAACACTGCCATTTGCACCTCCTGGACGGCCTGGGTCTCCCACGGCCCTAGGGTGGCAGCTCCAGCTTGCCCGGGACTCAAAGGGCACCTCTTTAGGGTCTGCGGGTGGGCCCTGCGGGCCCCCGTGGCTCTGGCCTGGGGCGGGAGCCTCCCGGGGACAGACTCGGCCCTCTCCAGGGACTTGTGCCAAGCCATTTGACGGTCACGGCTTGACACAGTCTGGCGGCCCGGGAGCTCGTCCCTGCCTGCCAAGAGCAACCTCTCCACGGCCAGGACACTCTCCTCCCGGAGCGGCGGCTGCGATCAGCTCACCTTGTGCCGTCGGGGGGCTGGCCACCCACCCCCCTGGCGCACGGCACTCGTCGTTTCTGAGCGTTTTGGGAACGCCTCGCCTCGGACCCCAGCTCTTGTCCCGCGTGCCCACGTGCCCCCATCAGCCCCGACCGGGTGGCGGACGGAGGTTTGCGGCCCACGGGGAAAGCGGGCAGGCTTCCCCGAGGCACTCAACGCTGTGGACCCAGTAGAACCATCCCGGGAGAGCCGCTCCCAGGAGAGTGTAGGACGGTGCGGCTCCTGTGGCAATCGGTGCGTTGCTTCCTCCTCAGAGAGAGTTCGGGAGGTGGATGGAGGCACGCACGGCCACGGCCGCGTGGAGGAAGGAACGTGGAGAGTGATCACGAGATCAGGCCCGGGCTATCTGCCCAAAAGGAGCGGAGGCAGGGACTTGAACAGATCTCTGGCCTGTCGTGGGCCTCCCGTTCTTTGCCTGTGGCTTCACGATAGCCAAAAGGTAGAAGCGACCAAGTGACCTTGGGTGGACCAAGGGCTGAAGGAAAGGTGCTCCGTGCACACTCTGCCATAGGACACAGCCCGGAGAAGGACGGAAAGAAAAGGCAAGCTCTCCTATGGGATGCAGACCCGAGGAGCCGCGGCAAAGAGAAAGGAGCCGCACTCGGGCTGGCACAAATCTGTGGGGCGGCTGGAGGGTGTGCGGCCGAGGGTGACGCCAATGGAAGCCTGTGGGCTCCCCGTCTGCCGTGTGCCCCTGTCCGCGGTGAAAAACAGTATGGAACACAACCGCCACAAGGACGCCTAAGCCACCCCCCCACTGAATGCCCTCTACACACACTCACACCACACCACACCCACACACGCACACGCACACACACACACACACACACACGGACACGCACACTCACACAGAACCACCGAACCACCAGCCCTCAGAGAGAAACAGAAGTTGAGTGCCGTTGTGCCTGTCATTTTACGTCACCCTTTGCAAAGTTCTCTGGATTCAAAGGAAATCGCATATTGAGCGTGGGGATCGGCTGACTGTCCCTCCAAGGCTCCTGAGGCCGAAGGGGAGGGTGGGCTGGGGGATATTGACTTGGGGGCAGTCGAGGCCACAAGGTGGGCCCTGTGCCGAAGGAATGAAATGAAGTAACTTAACTGAGCTGTCGAATGGTGCTCATCAAAGAAAGGCACGTCAGGTGCCTCACGGATTCAAGGCCGGTGTCATGAGAAGTGAATTGGGCCTGGTGGTGCAGCGTCCGATCCCAGGGCTTGGGAGGTGAAAGCAGGAAGGCTGCTTCCAGGAGAGCCCCTGGCTCCCACAGCCTCAGGATAACTAAGTCAGGAAAGGAGCCGTGGAGGAGGTACCAAGAGGGCAGATGCGGTGCAAGCCAGCGTAAGGCATCCCCAGGCGAGCCCTAGGAAAGGATTGCAACCCAAGGCGGCCCAAGGCCACGCACTCTCGCCCAGGCCAAGCCGGTGGAAGGCAATGTAGCCCACACAGCCCTAGGGAAGCCGTCCCGACCCAAGGCAGCATCGCACGACCCAGTGCAGCGCAGTGCAACGCGATGCGAGGCCAGGCGAGGCGAGGCGAGGCGAGGCCAGGCGGGGCCAGGCAGTGCGGTGGGTGCGTTGCCTCGCCTCGCCTGGCCTGGGGTCGCGTTGCCTTGCCGGCCTCGCCTCGCGTGGTCCCCGGGGTGCAGGGCACTGCCGTGCAGGGCACTGCCGTGCAGGGCGCTGCGGGGTGTTGCAGAGCAGAGCAGTGCAAGGGCAATGAAGGCCGAGAGGGTTTAGGGCAGGGAGGTAGCAGACAGCGAGGTGGCCAGGGGTGCGGCGCTTGTCCTGTGTCAGGTGCCAGTCGCGAGCGAGGCGTGAAGGGGAGGGGCGAGCCCATGGAGACGGGAGTGGCTTGTGATGTCGGTGGCGGGCCGCTTGTTGGGGGAAGAGAAGTGAAGTGAAGTGAAGTGAAGTGAAGGAAGGAGGGAGCAAAGAGGTGTGAGGCGAGGCTAAGGTGGCTGTTCCCGAGAGAGAGGATGGTCCGGGCAGCCGGGCCCGGCGCTGGCGCTGTCCGTCGGTGGGGACGGGGCTGTGAGGGCAGGGTCGCGTGAGCAGGGGGGTGAGTGGGCGCTTGGCAGCGGGGCGCGTGCGGGGTTGGAGGGTGCGAGCGCTGGGCGGCGGCTGGGCGGGCCGGAGGTCCGAGCGAGGCGGAGCAGGGTAGGCGGGTAGGTTGTCCGGGAGGCTTGTGTCTGAAGGGGGCGTGCGAGTGGTGCGTGCGGGCTAGGGAGTTGAGAGTGGAGTAGGGGTGTGTCGGCTGGGGCGGCGGGCAAGCGAAGAGGAAAAAGGAAAAGAAAAAAAGTGTAGCCCAGGCTGGCCTCGAACTCGTGATCCTCCTGCATCATCCTCTTACCGGCGTGCGCCACCACGACCGGCGCTCAACGCCTCGGCAAAACAGCTACTCGAGGCTGCTGACGCCAGCCGGCCTCCCCGGCGCTCCCGCGGGCGGGGCCGCAGGGGGCGGGGCCCGCTCCTCCACACCGCCCCGCCCGCCAGCCCTTCTCCACCGCCAGCGCGCCGCCGCCCGCGCAACCGCCTCTCCCCCAAAGCCCCCACCCACCCCTCGCGCGCTGCACTCCTCCCCAACGCACACGCACACGCACACGCACACGCACGCCCCACGACTGCCCAGGACCGGCTCCCCCCTCCCCCGCCGACTCGCTCGGCACGGCCCGGAACACACCCGCCCGCCCGCCCGGGACCCTTCTGCGCCCGAGCGCGCCCTCACGGTCACTTCGGGAAGCGCAACCTGCGCCGCCTCCCGCTCTCCTGGGAGGCCTGGCCCAGGCCTGGCCTTGCGGGCCCCCTCCCACCCCAGCTCTGGCCCGCCGGCCCGCCAGCTCTCTGCCCTCCGTTCCATTCAGCCCCTGCTCTTCACCGCTCTACTCTTCCTCGCACGGCCCTCGCACGCGGCCCACGTCGCAGGGACTGACTGACTGACTGACTGACTGCCACCAGCCTGCACCTTCACCTCTGCCCTTTGTCCCTCCCTCTCCACTGTGCTGCCTCACTTGGGAGACCAGCTTGGGGAAAAAAGTCTCCAACTGTCCATTTGTGGGAAGGAGGCCTTTGGCCCTCGTCCGTCTCCTCCGTTCTTGTCAAGGGCCTCCCAGCCCGCCAGCACTGAGGACGGCGGCCACCTGTCCTCTCCTCCAGGCACCGCCTGGGTTGGTGCCAGCCCAATCAGCAAGGAGAGCCCAGCGACTCACACGGGCCCCTGCTCGTGCTGGGGCTGGCCTAGGACGCCTGGCCTCGCTCGCTTCTGACACCCAGGTCCCAGCCCGTGTCTCCAGCCAGCAGAGGCTGGCCTGCCGGGTCGGGTGGGCTGTGGGCAGATCGGTTGCTGCTGCCTGGCGCAGGGCTCCCCGAATGGAGTGCACGTGGCCGCCTCCTGTGGACCGGCCCTCCCTCTCTTCTCCCTGGTTCGAGTCGGCACACCTGCCTCCAGGAGCCCTGGGGCTGCGGGGAGGGGAGCACCCACCCCATGGGAACCTTCAGGAACCTTGGGGCTGCAGTCCCGGGAGGATCCCTCCAGGGTCACCGGGGCAGGCCCCTTGGCAGGGGACGCAGGCTGTGGGCCCATGGGCGCCTGCTTGCACCTGACTTCGGGTGTGCTGGGCTTACTGGGCACCGGAGGACATCCTCCTCACGGGAAAGAAAGGCTTTGCTCGGGCGGCTGGAGGAGGCGCCTCTCCCGCGCCCTGTCCGAAACTTCCACCCCCAGCCCCCTTCTCTTTGCTCTAGGACTTGACCCCCTCTGGAATCCTCAGGCACGGCAGAGGTCTCATGGTCTGCCTCCCTCCTTCCCTCGCTCCCTACCCCTGCCCCCCCTCCCCGCTCAACCTGCCCATCCGTCCATCCATGCACCCTTCTGTCCATCTCTCCATCTCTGCAGGCATGCACGCATGCATCCATCCATCCATGCATCCATCCATCGTCTCTCCATCCCTCATCCACCCACCCATCCATCCATCCACCCATCCCTCCATGCATCTATCCATCCATCCGTCCACGTCTCCATCCATCCAAGCATGCATCCATCGTCTCTCCATCCATCCATCCCTCCATGCATCCATCCACGTCTCCATCCATCCACTCATCCATCTGCCCACCTGCCCGCCCCTCCCTCTCTTCAGAGACATCTGGAGACTTCTGCTCTTTGGCTGCGGCGAATGGCGTTGCCGAGAAGACACGCGCGTTCTCCCGTGCCTCTGCTTGGGACGCGAGTGGGGAAGACCTGCTTGAGTCCAGCAGGCCCAAGTTCGCCTCAGGCCTCTGGCCCGGATCTCTTCTGGGAGGGTGCTGGACGGGTGCCGGAAAGCGGAGGAGGGAGGGCCGCCCGAGGCCGGCCAGGGTCCACGAGGGCAGCCGAGTTCAAGGTCTTCCGCAGGGATGGGGCCAGGGCCTTTGGGAAGCCTCACTGTAGGGTACGCACAGCCCGGCACGGGCAAGGCCTCGGGACCTCTGCTCCCCTCTGTGGCAACTGACCCGGGTCTGCGCAGCCGGGGGACCTGAGTGTGCCGTTCCCCGGCGGTCAGTTGCTTCAGCCTGGGCTGACCAAGAAACCGAGGACTTTCTCTTCTCCCCAGACTGAAGGCCCGACAGCCCAGTCCTCCACGCTCAGGCCCTGGGCCCGTCATCCCGGTCTTCCCGTGACATGGCCCACTAGGGTTGCTTTCTTAGGGAAGCCAGAGGCCTCATTTGGGTCATCCATCCATCCATCCATCCACCCATCCATCCGTCTCTGGATGCATGCATCCATGCATCCGTTCCTGCTGACACAGTGCTGCTCTCCACCCCCGGCCTGGCGAGCAAGATGTGGCTTGGCACTTGCCGGCCCCCACGCGGTGAGGTTCCCGGGGTTGTCCTAGGGAAAGCTTGGGAAAAGGAGTCTCGCTCCCAGGTGCACACTTGGTTTTGGTTTTGTTTCTCTAAGGCTCCCCCTCGGCTCCCCCCCGACGCAAGTGGCTCATGGTGGTGGTGGTGGAAGGAAAGCCGCGGGGGCGGAGGAGGGACAGGTGAGCACGCGCTCTTCCTCCATCCCTGAGTCTAGGGCCTGAGAGGACCAGGGGCCCTTGGGCTGGGCTGGATGATGTTGCCGTGCACATGGCTGCACAACAGGGAAAGGCCTGTTCCCTGGCAAAGCTTGCCGCCTCCAGGTTGAACCCGGGAGACCCAGTTGTCCCTAAAGCGCTGCTTGGCACGGATGGTCACACTGGCCCCGGAGTCTCCACTGTGGGCCATGGCCCCAATTCCCCTCCCTCTACCACGAGGAGGTGGGAAACACTGCCATTTGCACCTCCTGGACGGCCTGGGTCTCCCACGGCCCTAGGGTGGCAGCTCCAGCTTGCCCGAGACTCAAAGGGCACCTCTTTAGGGTCTGCGGGTGGGCCCTGCGGGCCCCCGTGGCTCTGGCCTGGGGCGGGAGCCTCCCGGGGACAGACTCGGCCCTCTCCAGGGACTTGTGCCAAGCCATTTGACGGTCACGGCTTGACACAGTCTGGCGGCCCGGGAGCTCGTCCCTGCCTGCCAAGAGCAACCTCTCCACGGCCAGGACACTCTCCTCCCGGAGCGGCGGCTGCGATCAGCTCACCTTGTGCCGTCGGGGGGCTGGCCACCCACCCCCCTGGCGCACGGCACTCGTCGTTTCTGAGCGTTTTGGGAACGCCTCGCCTCGGACCCCAGCTCTTGTCCCGCGTGCCCACGTGCCCCCATCAGCCCCGACCGGGTGGCGGACGGAGGTTTGCGGCCCACGGGGAAAGCGGGCAGGCTTCCCCGAGGCACTCAACGCTGTGGACCCAGTAGAACCATCCCGGGAGAGCCGCTCCCAGGAGAGTGTAGGACGGTGCGGCTCCTGTGGCAATCGGTGCGTTGCTTCCTCCTCAGAGAGAGTTCGGGAGGTGGATGGAGGCACGCACGGCCACGGCCGCGTGGAGGAAGGAACGTGGAGAGTGATCACGAGATCAGGCCCGGGCTATCTGCCCAAAAGGAGCGGAGGCAGGGACTTGAACAGATCTCTGGCCTGTCGTGGGCCTCCCGTTCTTTGCCTGTGGCTTCACGATAGCCAAAAGGTAGAAGCGACCAAGTGACCTTGGGTGGACCAAGGGCTGAAGGAAAGGTGCTCCGTGCACACTCTGCCATAGGACACAGCCCGGAGAAGGACGGAAAGAAAAGGCAAGCTCTCCTATGGGATGCAGACCCGAGGAGCCGCGGCAAAGAGAAAGGAGCCGCACTCGGGCTGGCACAAATCTGTGGGGCGGCTGGAGGGTGTGGGGCCGAGGGTGACGCCAATGGAAGCCTGTGGGCTCCCCGTCTGCCGTGTGCCCCTGTCCGCGGTGAAAAACAGTACGGAACACAACCGCCACAAGGACGCCTAAGCCACCCCCCCACTGAATGCCCTCTACACACACTCACACCACACCACACCCACACACGCACACGCACACACACACACACACACGGACACGCACACTCACACAGAACCACCGAACCACCAGCCCTCAGAGAGAAACAGAAGTTGAGTGCCGTTGTGCCTGTCATTTTACGTCACCCTTTGCAAAGTTCTCTGGATTCAAAGGAAATCGCATATTGAGCGTGGGGATCGGCTGACCGTCCCTCCAAGGCTCCTGAGGCCGAAGGGGAGGGTGGGCTGGGGGATATTGACTTGGGGGCAGTCGAGGCCGCAAGGTGGGCCCTGTACCGAAGGAATGAAATGAAGTAACTTAACTGAGCTGTCGAATGGTGCTCATCAAAGAAAGGCCCGTCAGGTGCCTCACGGATTCAAGGCCGGTGTCATGAGAAGTGAATTGGGCCTGGTGGTGCAGCGTCCGATCCCAGGGCTTGGGAGGTGAAAGCAGGAAGGCTGCTTCCAGGAGAGCCCCTGGCTCCCACAGCCTCAGGATAACTAAGTCAGGAAAGGAGCCGTGGAGGAGGTACCAAGAGGGCAGATGCGGTGCAAGCCAGCGTAAGGCATCCCCAGGCGAGCCCTAGGAAAGGATTGCAACCCAAGGCGGCCCAAGGCCACGCACTCTCGCCCAGGCCAAGCCGGTGGAAGGCAATGTAGCCCACACAGCCCTAGGGAAGCCGTCCCGACCCAAGGCAGCATCGCACGACCCAGTGCAGCGCAGTGCAACGCGATGCGAGGCCAGGCGAGGCGAGGCGAGGCGAGGCCAGGCGGGGCCAGGCAGTGCGGTGGGTGCGTTGCCTCGCCTCGCCTGGCCTGGGGTCGCGTTGCCTTGCCGGCCTCGCCTCGCGTGGTCCCCGGGGTGCAGGGCACTGCCGTGCAGGGCGCTGCGGGGTGTTGCAGAGCAGAGCAGTGCAAGGGCAATGAAGGCCGAGAGGGTTTAGGGCAGGGAGGTAGCAGACAGCGAGGTGGCCAGAGGTGCGGCGCTTGTCCTGTGTCAGGTGCCAGTCGCGAGCGAGGCGTGAAGGGGAGGGGCGAGCCCATGGAGACGGGAGTGGCTTGTGATGTCGGTGGCGGGCCGCTTGTTGGGGGAAGAGAAGTGAAGTGAAGTGAAGTGAAGTGAAGGAAGGAGGGAGCAAAGAGGTGTGAGGCGAGGCTAAGGTGGCTGTTCCCGAGAGAGAGGATGGTCCGGGCAGCCGGGCCCGGCGCTGGCGCTGTCCGTCGGTGGGGACGGGGCTGTGAGGGCAGGGTCGCGTGAGCAGGGGGGTGAGTGGGCGCTTGGCAGCGGGGCGCGTGCGGGGTTGGAGGGTGCGAGCGCTGGGCGGCGGCTGGGCGGGCCGGAGGTCCGGGCGAGGCGGAGCAGGGTAGGCGGGTAGGTTGTCCGGGAGGCTTGTGTCTGAAGGGGGCGTGCGAGTGGTGCGTGCGGGCTAGGGAGTTGAGAGTGGAGTAGGGGTGTGTCGGCTGGGGCGGCGGGCAAGCGAAGAGGAAAAAGGAAAAGAAAAAAAGTGTAGCCCAGGCTGGCCTCGAACTCGTGATCCTCCTGCCTCATCCTCTTACCAGCGTGCGCCACCACGACCGGCGCTCAACGCTTCGGCAAAACAGCTACTCGAGGCTGCTGACGCCAGCCGGCCTCCCCGGCGCTCCCGCGGGCGGGGCCGCAGGGGGCGGGGCCCGCTCCTCCACACCGCCCCGCCCGCCAGCCCTTCTCCACCGCCAGCGCGCCGCCGCCCGCGCAACCGCCTCTCCCCCAAAGCCCCCACCCACCCCTCGCGCGCTGCACTCCTCCCCAACGCACACGCACACGCACACGCACACGCACACGCACGCCCCACGACTGCCCAGGACCGGCTCCCCCCTCCCCCGCCGACTCGCTCGGCACGGCCCGGAACACACCCGCCCGCCCGCCCGGGACCCTTCTGCGCCCGAGCGCGCCCTCACGGTCACTTCGGGAAGCGCAACCTGCGCCGCCTCCCGCTCTCCTGGGAGGCCTGGCCCAGGCCTGGCCTTGCGGGCCCCCTCCCACCCCAGCTCTGGCCCGCCGGCCCGCCAGCTCTCTGCCCTCCGTTCCATTCAGCCCCTGCTCTTCACCGCTCTACTCTTCCTCGGACGGCCCTCGCACGCGGCCCACGTCGCAGGGACTGACTGACTGACTGACTGACTGACTGCCACCAGCCTGCACCTTCACCTCTGCCCTTTGTCCCTCCCTCTCCACTGTGCTGCCTCACTTGGGAGACCAGCTTGGGGAAAAAAGTCTCCAACTGTCCATTTGTGGGAAGGAGGCCTTTGGCCCTCGTCCGTCTCCTCCGTTCTTGTCAAGGGCCTCCCAGCCCGCCAGCACTGAGGACGGCGGCCACCTGTCCTCTCCTCCAGGCACCGCCTGGGTTGGTGCCAGCCCAATCAGCAAGGAGAGCCCAGCGACTCACACGGGCCCCTGCTCGTGCTGGGGCTGGCCTAGGACGCCTGGCCTCGCTCGCTTCTGACACCCAGGTCCCAGCCCGTGTCTCCAGCCAGCAGAGGCTGGCCTGCCGGGTCGGGTGGGCTGTGGGCAGATCGGTTGCTGCTGCCTGGCGCAGGGCTCCCCGAATGGAGTGCACGTGGCCGCCTCCTGTGGACCGGCCCTCCCTCTCTTCTCCCTGGTTCGAGTCGGCACACCTGCCTCCAGGAGCCCTGGGGCTGCGGGGAGGGGAGCACCCACCCCATGGGAACCTTCAGGAACCTTGGGGCTGCAGTCCCGGGAGGATCCCTCCAGGGTCACCGGGGCAGGCCCCTTGGCAGGGGACGCAGGCTGTCGGCCCATGGGCGCCTGCTTGCACCTGACTTCGGGTGTGCTGGGCTTACTGGGCACCGGAGGACATCCTCCTCACGGGAAAGAAAGGCTTTGCTCGGGCGGCTGGAGGAGGCGCCTCTCCCGCGCCCTGTCCGAAACTTCCACCCCCAGCCCCCTTCTCTTTGCTCTAGGACTTGACCCCCTCTGGAATCCTCAGGCACGGCAGAGGTCTCATGGTCTGCCTCCCTCCTTCCCTCGCTCCCTACCCCTGCCCCCCCTCCCCGCTCAACCTGCCCATCCGTCCATCCATGCACCCTTCTGTCCATCTCTCCATCTCTGCAGGCATGCACGCATGCATCCATCCATCCATGCATCCATCCATCGTCTCTCCATCCCTCATCCACCCACCCATCCATCCATCCACCCATCCCTCCATGCATCTATCCATCCATCCGTCCACGTCTCCATCCATCCAAGCATGCATCTATCGTCTCTCCATCCATCCATCCCTCCATGCATCCATCCACGTCTCCATCCATCCACTCATCCATCCGCCCACCTGCCCGCCCCTCCCTCTCTTCAGAGACATCTGGAGACTTCTGCTCTTTGGCTGCGGCGAATGGCGTTGCCGAGAAGACACGCGCGTTCTCCCGTGCCTCTGCTTGGGACGCGAGTGGGGAAGACCTGCTTGAGTCCAGCAGGCCCAAGTTCGCCTCAGGCCTCTGGCCCGGATCTCTTCTGGGAGGGTGCTGGACGGGTGCCGGAAAGCGGAGGAGGGAGGGCCGCCCGAGGCCGGCCAGGGTCCACGAGGGCAGCCGAGTTCAAGGTCTTCCGCAGGGATGGGGCCAGGGCCTTTGGGAAGCCTCACTGTAGGGTACGCACAGCCCGGCACGGGCAAGGCCTCGGGACCTCTGCTCCCCTCTGTGGCAACTGACCCGGGTCTGCGCAGCCGGGGGACCTGAGTGTGCCGTTCCCCGGCGGTCAGTCGCTTCAGCCTGGGCTGACCAAGAAACCGAGGACTTTCTCTTCTCCCCAGACTGAAGGCCCGACAGCCCAGTCCTCCACGCTCAGGCCCTGGGCCCGTCATCCCGGTCTTCCCGTGACATGGCCCACTAGGGTTGCTTTCTTAGGGAAGCCAGAGGCCTCATTTGGGTCATCCATCCATCCATCCATCCACCCATCCATCCGTCTCTGGATGCATGCATCCATGCATCCGTTCCTGCTGACACAGTGCTGCTCTCCACCCCCGGCCTGGCGAGCAAGATGTGGCTTGGCACTTGCCGGCCCCCACGCGGTGAGGTTCCCGGGGTTGTCCTAGGGAAAGCTTGGGAAAAGGAGTCTCGCTCCCAGGTGCACACTTGGTTTTGGTTTTGTTTCTCTAAGGCTCCCCCTCGGCTCCCCCCCGACGCAAGTGGCTCATGGTGGTGGTGGTGGAAGGAAAGCCGCGGGGGCGGAGGAGGGACAGGTGAGCACGCGCTCTTCCTCCATCCCTGAGTCTAGGGCCTGAGAGGACCAGGGGCCCTTGGGCTGGGCTGGATGATGTTGCCGTGCACATGGCTGCACAACAGGGAAAGGCCTGTTCCCTGGCAAAGCTTGCCGCCTCCAGGTTGAACCCGGGAGACCCAGTTGTCCCTAAAGCGCTGCTTGGCACGGATGGTCACACTGGCCCCGGAGTCTCCACTGTGGGCCATGGCCCCAATTCCCCTCCCTCTACCACGAGGAGGTGGGAAACACTGCCATTTGCACCTCCTGGACGGCCTGGGTCTCCCACGGCCCTAGGGTGGCAGCTCCAGCTTGCCCGGGACTCAAAGGGCACCTCTTTAGGGTCTGCGGGTGGGCCCTGCGGGCCCCCGTGGCTCTGGCCTGGGGCGGGAGCCTCCCGGGGACAGACTCGGCCCTCTCCAGGGACTTGTGCCAAGCCATTTGACGGTCACGGCTTGACACAGTCTGGCGGCCCGGGAGCTCGTCCCTGCCTGCCAAGAGCAACCTCTCCACGGCCAGGACACTCTCCTCCCGGAGCGGCGGCTGCGATCAGCTCACCTTGTGCCGTCGGGGGGCTGGCCACCCACCCCCCTGGCGCACGGCACTCGTCGTTTCTGAGCGTTTTGGGAACGCCTCGCCTCGGACCCCAGCTCTTGTCCCGCGTGCCCACGTGCCCCCATCAGCCCCGACCGGGTGGCGGACGGAGGTTTGCGGCCCACGGGGAAAGCGGGCAGGCTTCCCCGAGGCACTCAACGCTGTGGACCCAGTAGAACCATCCCGGGAGAGCCGCTCCCAGGAGAGTGTAGGACGGTGCGGCTCCTGTGGCAATCGGTGCGTTGCTTCCTCCTCAGAGAGAGTTCGGGAGGTGGATGGAGGCACGCACGGCCACGGCCGCGTGGAGGAAGGAACGTGGAGAGTGATCACGAGATCAGGCCCGGGCTATCTGCCCAAAAGGAGCGGAGGCAGGGACTTGAACAGATCTCTGGCCTGTCGTGGGCCTCCCGTTCTTTGCCTGTGGCTTCACGATAGCCAAAAGGTAGAAGCGACCAAGTGACCTTGGGTGGACCAAGGGCTGAAGGAAAGGTGCTCCGTGCACACTCTGCCATAGGACACAGCCCGGAGAAGGACGGAAAGAAAAGGCAAGCTCTCCTATGGGATGCAGACCCGAGGAGCCGCGGCAAAGAGAAAGGAGCCGCACTCGGGCTGGCACAAATCTGTGGGGCGGCTGGAGGGTGTGGGGCCGAGGGTGACGCCAATGGAAGCCTGTGGGCTCCCCGTCTGCCGTGTGCCCCTGTCCGCGGTGAAAAACAGTACGGAACACAACCGCCACAAGGACGCCTAAGCCACCCCCCCACTGAATGCCCTCTACACACACTCACACCACACCACACCCACACACGCACACGCACACACACACACACACACACACGGACACGCACACTCACACAGAACCACCGAACCACCAGCCCTCAGAGAGAAACAGAAGTTGAGTGCCGTTGTGCCTGTCATTTTACGTCACCCTTTGCAAAGTTCTCTGGATTCAAAGGAAATCGCATATTGAGCGTGGGGATCGGCTGACCGTCCCTCCAAGGCTCCTGAGGCCGAAGGGGAGGGTGGGCTGGGGGATATTGACTTGGGGGCAGTCGAGGCCACAAGGTGGGCCCTGTGCCGAAGGAATGAAATGAAGTAACTTAACTGAGCTGTCGAATGGTGCTCATCAAAGAAAGGCCCGTCAGGTGCCTCACGGATTCAAGGCCGGTGTCATGAGAAGTGAATTGGGCCTGGTGGTGCAGCGTCCGATCCCAGGGCTTGGGAGGTGAAAGCAGGAAGGCTGCTTCCAGGAGAGCCCCTGGCTCCCACAGCCTCAGGATAACTAAGTCAGGAAAGGAGCCGTGGAGGAGGTACCAAGAGGGCAGATGCGGTGCAAGCCAGCGTAAGGCATCCCCAGGCGAGCCCTAGGAAAGGATTGCAACCCAAGGCGGCCCAAGGCCACGCACTCTCGCCCAGGCCAAGCCGGTGGAAGGCAATGTAGCCCACACAGCCCTAGGGAAGCCGTCCCGACCCAAGGCAGCATCGCACGACCCAGTGCAGCGCAGTGCAACGCGATGCGAGGCCAGGCGAGGCGAGGCGAGGCGAGGCCAGGCGGGGCCAGGCAGTGCGGTGGGTGCGTTGCCTCGCCTCGCCTGGCCTGGGGTCGCGTTGCCTTGCCGGCCTCGCCTCGCGTGGTCCCCGGGGTGCAGGGCACTGCCGTGCAGGGCGCTGCGGGGTGTTGCAGAGCAGAGCAGTGCAAGGGCAATGAAGGCCGAGAGGGTTTAGGGCAGGGAGGTAGCAGACAGCGAGGTGGCCAGGGGTGCGGCGCTTGTCCTGTGTCAGGTGCCAGTCGCGAGCGAGGCGTGAAGGGGAGGGGCGAGCCCATGGAGACGGGAGTGGCTTGTGATGTCGGTGGCGGGCCGCTTGTTGGGGGAAGAGAAGTGAAGTGAAGTGAAGTGAAGTGAAGGAAGGAGGGAGCAAAGAGGTGTGAGGCGAGGCTAAGGTGGCTGTTCCCGAGAGAGAGGATGGTCCGGGCAGCCGGGCCCGGCGCTGGCGCTGTCCGTCGGTGGGGACGGGGCTGTGAGGGCAGGGTCGCGTGAGCACGGGGGTGAGTGGGCGCTTGGCAGCGGGGCGCGTGCGGGGTTGGAGGGTGCGAGCGCTGGGCGGCGTCTGGGCGGGCCGGAGGTCCGGGCGAGGCGGAGCAGGGTAGGCGGGTAGGTTGTCCGGGAGGCTTGTGTCTGAAGGGGGCGTGCGAGTGGTGCGTGCGGGCGAGGGAGTTGAGAGTGGAGTAGGGGTGTGTCGGCTGGGGCGGCGGGCAAGCGAAGAGGAAAAAGGAAAAGAAAAAAAGTGTAGCCCAGGCTGGCCTCGAACTCGTGATCCTCCTGCCTCATCCTCTTCGCCTCGTTGATTACCGGCGTGCGCCACCACGACCGGCGCTCAACGCCTCGGCAAAACAGCTACTCGAGGCTGCTGACGCCAGCCGGCCTCCCCGGCGCTCCCGCGGGCGGGTCCGCAGGGGGCGGGGCCCGCTCCTCCACACCGCCCCGCCGGTCAGCCCTTCTCCACCGCCAGCGCGCCGCCGCCCGCGCAACCGCCTCTCCCCCAAAGCCCCCACCCACCCCTCGCGCGCTGCACTCCTCCCCAACGCACACGCACACGCACACGCACGCCCCACGACTGCCCAGGACCGGCTCCCCCCTCCCCCGCCGACTCGCTCGGCACGGCCCGGAACACACCCGCCCGCCCGCCCGGGACCCTTCTGCGCCCGAGCGCGCCCTCACGGTCACTTCGGGAAGCGCAACCTGCGCCGCCTCCCGCTCTCCTGGGAGGCCTGGCCCAGGCCTGGCCTTGCGGGCCCCCTCCCACCCCAGCTCTGGCCGGCCGGCCCGCCAGCTCTCTGCCCTCCGTTCCATTCAGCCCCTGCTCTTCACCGCTCTACTCTTCCTCGGACGGCCCTCGCACGCGGCCCACGTCGCAGGGACTGACTGACTGACTGACTGACTGACTGCCACCAGCCTGCACCTTCACCTCTGCCCTTTGTCCCTCCCTCTCCACTGTGCTGCCTCACTTGGGAGACCAGCTTGGGGAAAAAAGTCTCCAACTGTCCATTTGTGGGAAGGAGGCCTTTGGCCCTCGTCCGTCTCCTCCGTTCTTGTCAAGGGCCTCCCAGCCCGCCAGCACTGAGGACGGCGGCCACCTGTCCTCTCCTCCAGGCACCGCCTGGGTTGGTGCCAGCCCAATCAGCAAGGAGAGCCCAGCGACTCACACGGGCCCCTGCTCGTGCTGGGGCTGGCCTAGGACGCCTGGCCTCGCTCGCTTCTGACACCCAGGTCCCAGCCCGTGTCTCCAGCCAGCAGAGGCTGGCCTGCCGGGTCGGGTGGGCTGTGGGCAGATCGGTTGCTGCTGCCTGGCGCAGGGCTCCCCGAATGGAGTGCACGTGGCCGCCTCCTGTGGACCGGCCCTCCCTCTCTTCTCCCTGGTTCGAGTCGGCACACCTGCCTCCAGGAGCCCTGGGGCTGCGGGGAGGGGAGCACCCACCCCATGGGAACCTTCAGGAACCTTGGGGCTGCAGTCCCGGGAGGATCCCTCCAGGGTCACCGGGGCAGGCCCCTTGGCAGGGGACGCAGGCTGTCGGCCCATGGGCGCCTGCTTGCACCTGACTTCGGGTGTGCTGGGCTTACTGGGCACCGGAGGACATCCTCCTCACGGGAAAGAAAGGCTTTGCTCGGGCGGCTGGAGGAGGCGCCTCTCCCGCGCCCTGTCCGAAACTTCCACCCCCAGCCCCCTTCTCTTTGCTCTAGGACTTGACCCCCTCTGGAATCCTCAGGCACGGCAGAGGTCTCATGGTCTGCCTCCCTCCTTCCCTCGCTCCCTACCCCTGCCCCCCCTCCCCGCTCAACCTGCCCATCCGTCCATCCATGCACCCTTCTGTCCATCTCTCCATCTCTGCAGGCATGCACGCATGCATCCATCCATCCATGCATCCATCCATCGTCTCTCCATCCCTCATCCACCCACCCATCCATCCATCCACCCATCCCTCCATGCATCTATCCATCCATCCGTCCACGTCTCCATCCATCCAAGCATGCATCCATCGTCTCTCCATCCATCCATCCCTCCATGCATCCATCCACGTCTCCATCCATCCACTCATCCATCCGCCCACCTGCCCGCCCCTCCCTCTCTTCAGAGACATCTGGAGACTTCTGCTCTTTGGCTGCGGCGAATGGCGTTGCCGAGAAGACACGCGCGTTCTCCCGTGCCTCTGCTTGGGACGCGAGTGGGGAAGACCTGCTTGAGTCCAGCAGGCCCAAGTTCGCCTCAGGCCTCTGGCCCGGATCTCTTCTGGGAGGGTGCTGGACGGGTGCCGGAAAGCGGAGGAGGGAGGGCCGCCCGAGGCCGGCCAGGGTCCACGAGGGCAGCCGAGTTCAAGGTCTTCCGCAGGGATGGGGCCAGGGCCTTTGGGAAGCCTCACTGTAGGGTACGCACAGCCCGGCACGGGCAAGGCCTCGGGACCTCTGCTCCCCTCTGTGGCAACTGACCCGGGTCTGCGCAGCCGGGGGACCTGAGTGTGCCGTTCCCCGGCGGTCAGTCGCTTCAGCCTGGGCTGACCAAGAAACCGAGGACTTTCTCTTCTCCCCAGACTGAAGGCCCGACAGCCCAGTCCTCCACGCTCAGGCCCTGGGCCCGTCATCCCGGTCTTCCCGTGACATGGCCCACTAGGGTTGCTTTCTTAGGGAAGCCAGAGGCCTCATTTGGGTCATCCATCCATCCATCCATCCACCCATCCATCCGTCTCTGGATGCATGCATCCATGCATCCGTTCCTGCTGACACAGTGCTGCTCTCCACCCCCGGCCTGGCGAGCAAGATGTGGCTTGGCACTTGCCGGCCCCCACGCGGTGAGGTTCCCGGGGTTGTCCTAGGGAAAGCTTGGGAAAAGGAGTCTCGCTCCCAGGTGCACACTTGGTTTTGGTTTTGTTTCTCTAAGGCTCCCCCTCGGCTCCCCCCCGACGCAAGTGGCTCATGGTGGTGGTGGTGGAAGGAAAGCCGCGGGGGCGGAGGAGGGACAGGTGAGCACGCGCTCTTCCTCCATCCCTGAGTCTAGGGCCTGAGAGGACCAGGGGCCCTTGGGCTGGGCTGGATGATGTTGCCGTGCACATGGCTGCACAACAGGGAAAGGCCTGTTCCCTGGCAAAGCTTGCCGCCTCCAGGTTGAACCCGGGAGACCCAGTTGTCCCTAAAGCGCTGCTTGGCACGGATGGTCACACTGGCCCCGGAGTCTCCACTGTGGGCCATGGCCCCAATTCCCCTCCCTCTACCACGAGGAGGTGGGAAACACTGCCATTTGCACCTCCTGGACGGCCTGGGTCTCCCACGGCCCTAGGGTGGCAGCTCCAGCTTGCCCGGGACTCAAAGGGCACCTCTTTAGGGTCTGCGGGTGGGCCCTGCGGGCCCCCGTGGCTCTGGCCTGGGGCGGGAGCCTCCCGGGGACAGACTCGGCCCTCTCCAGGGACTTGTGCCAAGCCATTTGACGGTCACGGCTTGACACAGTCTGGCGGCCCGGGAGCTCGTCCCTGCCTGCCAAGAGCAACCTCTCCACGGCCAGGACACTCTCCTCCCGGAGCGGCGGCTGCGATCAGCTCACCTTGTGCCGTCGGGGGGCTGGCCACCCACCCCCCTGGCGCACGGCACTCGTCGTTTCTGAGCGTTTTGGGAACGCCTCGCCTCGGACCCCAGCTCTTGTCCCGCGTGCCCACGTGCCCCCATCAGCCCCGACCGGGTGGCGGACGGAGGTTTGCGGCCCACGGGGAAAGCGGGCAGGCTTCCCCGAGGCACTCAACGCTGTGGACCCAGTAGAACCATCCCGGGAGAGCCGCTCCCAGGAGAGTGTAGGACGGTGCGGCTCCTGTGGCAATCGGTGCGTTGCTTCCTCCTCAGAGAGAGTTCGGGAGGTGGATGGAGGCACGCACGGCCACGGCCGCGTGGAGGAAGGAACGTGGAGAGTGATCACGAGATCAGGCCCGGGCTATCTGCCCAAAAGGAGCGGAGGCAGGGACTTGAACAGATCTCTGGCCTGTCGTGGGCCTCCCGTTCTTTGCCTGTGGCTTCACGATAGCCAAAAGGTAGAAGCGACCAAGTGACCTTGGGTGGACCAAGGGCTGAAGGAAAGGTGCTCCGTGCACACTCTGCCATAGGACACAGCCCGGAGAAGGACGGAAAGAAAAGGCAAGCTCTCCTATGGGATGCAGACCCGAGGAGCCGCGGCAAAGAGAAAGGAGCCGCACTCGGGCTGGCACAAATCTGTGGGGCGGCTGGAGGGTGTGCGGCCGAGGGTGACGCCAATGGAAGCCTGTGGGCTCCCCGTCTGCCGTGTGCCCCTGTCCGCGGTGAAAAACAGTACGGAACACAACCGCCACAAGGACGCCTAAGCCACCCCCCCACTGAATGCCCTCTACACACACTCACACCACACCACACCCACACACGCACACGCACACACACACACACACACACACGGACACGCACACTCACACAGAACCACCGAACCACCAGCCCTCAGAGAGAAACAGAAGTTGAGTGCCGTTGTGCCTGTCATTTTACGTCACCCTTTGCAAAGTTCTCTGGATTCAAAGGAAATCGCATATTGAGCGTGGGGATCGGCTGACCGTCCCTCCAAGGCTCCTGAGGCCGAAGGGGAGGGTGGGCTGGGGGATATTGACTTGGGGGCAGTCGAGGCCACAAGGTGGGCCCTGTGCCGAAGGAATGAAATGAAGTAACTTAACTGAGCTGTCGAATGGTGCTCATCAAAGAAAGGCCCGTCAGGTGCCTCACGGATTCAAGGCCGGTGTCATGAGAAGTGAATTGGGCCTGGTGGTGCAGCGTCCGATCCCAGGGCTTGGGAGGTGAAAGCAGGAAGGCTGCTTCCAGGAGAGCCCCTGGCTCCCACAGCCTCAGGATAACTAAGTCAGGAAAGGAGCCGTGGAGGAGGTACCAAGAGGGCAGATGCGGTGCAAGCCAGCGTAAGGCATCCCCAGGCGAGCCCTAGGAAAGGATTGCAACCCAAGGCGGCCCAAGGCCACGCACTCTCGCCCAGGCCAAGCCGGTGGAAGGCAATGTAGCCCACACAGCCCTAGGGAAGCCGTCCCGACCCAAGGCAGCATCGCACGACCCAGTGCAGCGCAGTGCAACGCGATGCGAGGCCAGGCGAGGCGAGGCGAGGCGAGGCCAGGCGGGGCCAGGCAGTGCGGTGGGTGCGTTGCCTCGCCTCGCCTGGCCTGGGGTCGCGTTGCCTTGCCGGCCTCGCCTCGCGTGGTCCCCGGGGTGCAGGGCACTGCCGTGCAGGGCGCTGCGGGGTGTTGCAGAGCAGAGCAGTGCAAGGGCAATGAAGGCCGAGAGGGTTTAGGGCAGGGAGGTAGCAGACAGCGAGGTGGCCAGGGGTGCGGCGCTTGTCCTGTGTCAGGTGCCAGTCGCGAGCGAGGCGTGAAGGGGAGGGGCGAGCCCATGGAGACGGGAGTGGCTTGTGATGTCGGTGGCGGGCCGCTTGTTGGGGGAAGAGAAGTGAAGTGAAGTGAAGTGAAGTGAAGGAAGGAGGGAGCAAAGAGGTGTGAGGCGAGGCTAAGGTGGCTGTTCCCGAGAGAGAGGATGGTCCGGGCAGCCGGGCCCGGCGCTGGCGCTGTCCGTCGGTGGGGACGGGGCTGTGAGGGCAGGGTCGCGTGAGCACGGGGGTGAGTGGGCGCTTGGCAGCGGGGCGCGTGCGGGGTTGGAGGGTGCGAGCGCTGGGCGGCGGCTGGGCGGGCCGGAGGTCCGGGCGAGGCGGAGCAGGGTAGGCGGGTAGGTTGTCCGGGAGGCTTGTGTCTGAAGGGGGCGTGCGAGTGGTGCGTGCGGGCTAGGGAGTTGAGAGTGGAGTAGGGGTGTGTCGGCTGGGGCGGCGGGCAAGCGAAGAGGAAAAAGGAAAAGAAAAAAAGTGTAGCCCAGGCTGGCCTCGAACTCGTGATCCTCCTGCCTCATCCTCTTCGCCTCGTTGATTACCGGCGTGCGCCACCACGACCGGCGCTCAACGCCTCCGCAAAACAGCTACTCGAGGCTGCTGACGCCAGCCGGCCTCCCCGGCGCTCCCGCGGGCGGGGCCGCAGGGGGCGGGGCCCGCTCCTCCACACCGCCCCGCCGGTCAGCCCTTCTCCACCGCCAGCGCGCCGCCGCCCGCGCAACCGCCTCTCCCCCAAAGCCCCCACCCACCCCTCGCGCGCTGCACTCCTCCCCAACGCACACGCACACGCACACGCACGCCCCACGACTGCCCAGGACCGGCTCCCCCCTCCCCCGCCGACTCGCTCGGCACGGCCCGGAACACACCCGCCCGCCCGCCCGGGACCCTTCTGCGCCCGAGCGCGCCCTCACGGTCACTTCGGGAAGCGCAACCTGCGCCGCCTCCCGCTCTCCTGGGAGGCCTGGCCCAGGCCTGGCCTTGCGGGCCCCCTCCCACCCCAGCTCTGGCCGGCCGGCCCGCCAGCTCTCTGCCCTCCGTTCCATTCAGCCCCTGCTCTTCACCGCTCTACTCTTCCTCGGACGGCCCTCGCACGCGGCCCACGTCGCAGGGACTGACTGACTGACTGACTGACTGACTGCCACCAGCCTGCACCTTCACCTCTGCCCTTTGTCCCTCCCTCTCCACTGTGCTGCCTCACTTGGGAGACCAGCTTGGGGAAAAAAGTCTCCAACTGTCCATTTGTGGGAAGGAGGCCTTTGGCCCTCGTCCGTCTCCTCCGTTCTTGTCAAGGGCCTCCCAGCCCGCCAGCACTGAGGACGGCGGCCACCTGTCCTCTCCTCCAGGCACCGCCTGGGTTGGTGCCAGCCCAATCAGCAAGGAGAGCCCAGCGACTCACACGGGCCCCTGCTCGTGCTGGGGCTGGCCTAGGACGCCTGGCCTCGCTCGCTTCTGACATCCAGGTCCCAGCCCGTGTCTCCAGCCAGCAGAGGCTGGCCTGCCGGGTCGGGTGGGCTGTGGGCAGATCGGTTGCTGCTGCCTGGCGCAGGGCTCCCCGAATGGAGTGCACGTGGCCGCCTCCTGTGGACCGGCCCTCCCTCTCTTCTCCCTGGTTCGAGTCGGCACACCTGCCTCCAGGAGCCCTGGGGCTGCGGGGAGGGGAGCACCCACCCCATGGGAACCTTCAGGAACCTTGGGGCTGCAGTCCCGGGAGGATCCCTCCAGGGTCACCGGGGCAGGCCCCTTGGCAGGGGACGCAGGCTGTCGGCCCATGGGCGCCTGCTTGCACCTGACTTCGGGTGTGCTGGGCTTACTGGGCACCGGAGGACATCCTCCTCACGGGAAAGAAAGGCTTTGCTCGGGCGGCTGGAGGAGGCGCCTCTCCCGCGCCCTGTCCGAAACTTCCACCCCCAGCCCCCTTCTCTTTGCTCTAGGACTTGACCCCCTCTGGAATCCTCAGGCACGGCAGAGGTCTCATGGTCTGCCTCCCTCCTTCCCTCGCTCCCTACCCCTGCCCCCCCTCCCCGCTCAACCTGCCCATCCGTCCATCCATGCACCCTTCTGTCCATCTCTCCATCTCTGCAGGCATGCACGCATGCATCCATCCATCCATGCATCCATCCATCGTCTCTCCATCCCTCATCCACCCACCCATCCATCCATCCACCCATCCCTCCATGCATCTATCCATCCATCCGTCCACGTCTCCATCCATCCAAGCATGCATCCATCGTCTCTCCATCCATCCATCCCTCCATGCATCCATCCACGTCTCCATCCATCCACTCATCCATCCGCCCACCTGCCCGCCCCTCCCTCTCTTCAGAGACATCTGGAGACTTCTGCTCTTTGGCTGCGGCGAATGGCGTTGCCGAGAAGACACGCGCGTTCTCCCGTGCCTCTGCTTGGGACGCGAGTGGGGAAGACCTGCTTGAGTCCAGCAGGCCCAAGTTCGCCTCAGGCCTCTGGCCCGGATCTCTTCTGGGAGGGTGCTGGACGGGTGCCGGAAAGCGGAGGAGGGAGGGCCGCCCGAGGCCGGCCAGGGTCCACGAGGGCAGCCGAGTTCAAGGTCTTCCGCAGGGATGGGGCCAGGGCCTTTGGGAAGCCTCACTGTAGGGTACGCACAGCCCGGCACGGGCAAGGCCTCGGGACCTCTGCTCCCCTCTGTGGCAACTGACCCGGGTCTGCGCAGCCGGGGGACCTGAGTGTGCCGTTCCCCGGCGGTCAGTCGCTTCAGCCTGGGCTGACCAAGAAACCGAGGACTTTCTCTTCTCCCCAGACTGAAGGCCCGACAGCCCAGTCCTCCACGCTCAGGCCCTGGGCCCGTCATCCCGGTCTTCCCGTGACATGGCCCACTAGGGTTGCTTTCTTAGGGAAGCCAGAGGCCTCATTTGGGTCATCCATCCATCCATCCATCCACCCATCCATCCGTCTCTGGATGCATGCATCCATGCATCCGTTCCTGCTGACACAGTGCTGCTCTCCACCCCCGGCCTGGCGAGCAAGATGTGGCTTGGCACTTGCCGGCCCCCACGCGGTGAGGTTCCCGGGGTTGTCCTAGGGAAAGCTTGGGAAAAGGAGTCTCGCTCCCAGGTGCACACTTGGTTTTGGTTTTGTTTCTCTAAGGCTCCCCCTCGGCTCCCCCCCGACGCAAGTGGCTCATGGTGGTGGTGGTGGAAGGAAAGCCGCGGGGGCGGAGGAGGGACAGGTGAGCACGCGCTCTTCCTCCATCCCTGAGTCTAGGGCCTGAGAGGACCAGGGGCCCTTGGGCTGGGCTGGATGATGTTGCCGTGCACATGGCTGCACAACAGGGAAAGGCCTGTTCCCTGGCAAAGCTTGCCGCCTCCAGGTTGAACCCGGGAGACCCAGTTGTCCCTAAAGCGCTGCTTGGCACGGATGGTCACACTGGCCCCGGAGTCTCCACTGTGGGCCATGGCCCCAATTCCCCTCCCTCTACCACGAGGAGGTGGGAAACACTGCCATTTGCACCTCCTGGACGGCCTGGGTCTCCCACGGCCCTAGGGTGGCAGCTCCAGCTTGCCCGGGACTCAAAGGGCACCTCTTTAGGGTCTGCGGGTGGGCCCTGCGGGCCCCCGTGGCTCTGGCCTGGGGCGGGAGCCTCCCGGGGACAGACTCGGCCCTCTCCAGGGACTTGTGCCAAGCCATTTGACGGTCACGGCTTGACACAGTCTGGCGGCCCGGGAGCTCGTCCCTGCCTGCCAAGAGCAACCTCTCCACGGCCAGGACACTCTCCTCCCGGAGCGGCGGCTGCGATCAGCTCACCTTGTGCCGTCGGGGGGCTGGCCACCCACCCCCCTGGCGCACGGCACTCGTCGTTTCTGAGCGTTTTGGGAACGCCTCGCCTCGGACCCCAGCTCTTGTCCCGCGTGCCCACGTGCCCCCATCAGCCCCGACCGGGTGGCGGACGGAGGTTTGCGGCCCACGGGGAAAGCGGGCAGGCTTCCCCGAGGCACTCAACGCTGTGGACCCAGTAGAACCATCCCGGGAGAGCCGCTCCCAGGAGAGTGTAGGACGGTGCGGCTCCTGTGGCAATCGGTGCGTTGCTTCCTCCTCAGAGAGAGTTCGGGAGGTGGATGGAGGCACGCACGGCCACGGCCGCGTGGAGGAAGGAACGTGGAGAGTGATCACGAGATCAGGCCCGGGCTATCTGCCCAAAAGGAGCGGAGGCAGGGACTTGAACAGATCTCTGGCCTGTCGTGGGCCTCCCGTTCTTTGCCTGTGGCTTCACGATAGCCAAAAGGTAGAAGCGACCAAGTGACCTTGGGTGGACCAAGGGCTGAAGGAAAGGTGCTCCGTGCACACTCTGCCATAGGACACAGCCCGGAGAAGGACGGAAAGAAAAGGCAAGCTCTCCTATGGGATGCAGACCCGAGGAGCCGCGGCAAAGAGAAAGGAGCCGCACTCGGGCTGGCACAAATCTGTGGGGCGGCTGGAGGGTGTGCGGCCGAGGGTGACGCCAATGGAAGCCTGTGGGCTCCCCGTCTGCCGTGTGCCCCTGTCCGCGGTGAAAAACAGTACGGAACACAACCGCCACAAGGACGCCTAAGCCACCCCCCCACTGAATGCCCTCTACACACACTCACACCACACCACACCCACACACGCACACGCACACACACACACACACACGGACACGCACACTCACACAGAACCACCGAACCACCAGCCCTCAGAGAGAAACAGAAGTTGAGTGCCGTTGTGCCTGTCATTTTACGTCACCCTTTGCAAAGTTCTCTGGATTCAAAGGAAATCGCATATTGAGCGTGGGGATCGGCTGACCGTCCCTCCAAGGCTCCTGAGGCCGAAGGGGAGGGTGGGCTGGGGGATATTGACTTGGGGGCAGTCGAGGCCACAAGGTGGGCCCTGTGCCGAAGGAATGAAATGAAGTAACTTAACTGAGCTGTCGAATGGTGCTCATCAAAGAAAGGCCCATCAGGTGCCTCACGGATTCAAGGCCGGTGTCATGAGAAGTGAATTGGGCCTGGTGGTGCAGCGTCCGATCCCAGGGCTTGGGAGGTGAAAGCAGGAAGGCTGCTTCCAGGAGAGCCCCTGGCTCCCACAGCCTCAGGATAACTAAGTGAGGAAAGGAGCCGTGGAGGAGGTACCAAGAGGGCAGATGCGGTGCAAGCCAGCGTAAGGCATCCCCAGGCGAGCCCTAGGAAAGGATTGCAACCCAAGGCGGCCCAAGGCCACGCACTCTCGCCCAGGCCAAGCCGGTGGAAGGCAATGTAGCCCACACAGCCCTAGGGAAGCCGTCCCGACCCAAGGCAGCATCGCACGACCCAGTGCAGCGCAGTGCAACGCGATGCGAGGCCAGGCGAGGCGAGGCGAGGCGAGGCCAGGCGGGGCCAGGCAGTGCAGTGGGTGCGTTGCCTCGCCTCGCCTGGCCTGGGGTCGCGTTGCCTTGCCGGCCTCGCCTCGCGTGGTCCCCGGGGTGCAGGGCACTGCCGTGCAGGGCGCTGCGGGGTGTTGCAGAGCAGAGCAGTGCAAGGGCAATGAAGGCCGAGAGGGTTTAGGGCAGGGAGGTAGCAGACAGCGAGGTGGCCAGGGGTGCGGCGCTTGTCCTGTGTCAGGTGCCAGTCGCGAGCGAGGCGTGAAGGGGAGGGGCGAGCCCATGGAGACGGGAGTGGCTTGTGATGTCGGTGGCGGGCCGCTTGTTGGGGGAAGAGAAGTGAAGTGAAGTGAAGTGAAGTGAAGGAAGGAGGGAGCAAAGAGGTGTGAGGCGAGGCTAAGGTGGCTGTTCCCGAGAGAGAGGATGGTCCGGGCAGCCGGGCCCGGCGCTGGCGCTGTCCGTCGGTGGGGACGGGGCTGTGAGGGCAGGGTCGCGTGAGCACGGGGGTGAGTGGGCGCTTGGCAGCGGGGCGCGTGCGGGGTTGGAGGGTGCGAGCGCTGGGCGGCGGCTGGGCGGGCCGGAGGTCCGGGCGAGGCGGAGCAGGGTAGGCGGGTAGGTTGTCCGGGAGGCTTGTGTCTGAAGGGGGCGTGCGAGTGGTGCGTGCGGGCTAGGGAGTTGAGAGTGGAGTAGGGGTGTGTCGGCTGGGGCGGCGGGCAAGCGAAGAGGAAAAAGGAAAAGAAAAAAAGTGTAGCCCAGGCTGGCCTCGAACTCGTGATCCTCCTGCCTCATCCTCTTCGCCTCGTTGATTACCGGCGTGCGCCACCACGACCGGCGCTCAACGCCTCGGCAAAACAGCTACTCGAGGCTGCTGACGCCAGCCGGCCTCCCCGGCGCTCCCGCGGGCGGGGCCGCAGGGGGCGGGGCCCGCTCCTCCACACCGCCCCGCCGGTCAGCCCTTCTCCACCGCCAGCGCGCCGCCGCCCGCGCAACCGCCTCTCCCCCAAAGCCCCCACCCACCCCTCGCGCGCTGCACTCCTCCCCAACGCACACGCACACGCACACGCACGCCCCACGACTGCCCAGGACCGGCTCCCCCCTCCCCCGCCGACTCGCTCGGCACGGCCCGGAACACACCCGCCCGCCCGCCCGGGACCCTTCTGCGCCCGAGCGCGCCCTCACGGTCACTTCGGGAAGCGCAACCTGCGCCGCCTCCCGCTCTCCTGGGAGGCCTGGCCCAGGCCTGGCCTTGCGGGCCCCCTCCCACCCCAGCTCTGGCCGGCCGGCCCGCCAGCTCTCTGCCCTCCGTTCCATTCAGCCCCTGCTCTTCACCGCTCTACTCTTCCTCGGACGGCCCTCGCACGCGGCCCACGTCGCAGGGACTGACTGACTGACTGACTGACTGACTGCCACCAGCCTGCACCTTCACCTCTGCCCTTTGTCCCTCCCTCTCCACTGTGCTGCCTCACTTGGGAGACCAGCTTGGGGAAAAAAGTCTCCAACTGTCCATTTGTGGGAAGGAGGCCTTTGGCCCTCGTCCGTCTCCTCCGTTCTTGTCAAGGGCCTCCCAGCCCGCCAGCACTGAGGACGGCGGCCACCTGTCCTCTCCTCCAGGCACCGCCTGGGTTGGTGCCAGCCCAATCAGCAAGGAGAGCCCAGCGACTCACACGGGCCCCTGCTCGTGCTGGGGCTGGCCTAGGACGCCTGGCCTCGCTCGCTTCTGACATCCAGGTCCCAGCCCGTGTCTCCAGCCAGCAGAGGCTGGCCTGCCGGGTCGGGTGGGCTGTGGGCAGATCGGTTGCTGCTGCCTGGCGCAGGGCTCCCCGAATGGAGTGCACGTGGCCGCCTCCTGTGGACCGGCCCTCCCTCTCTTCTCCCTGGTTCGAGTCGGCACACCTGCCTCCAGGAGCCCTGGGGCTGCGGGGAGGGGAGCACCCACCCCATGGGAACCTTCAGGAACCTTGGGGCTGCAGTCCCGGGAGGATCCCTCCAGGGTCACCGGGGCAGGCCCCTTGGCAGGGGACGCAGGCTGTCGGCCCATGGGCGCCTGCTTGCACCTGACTTCGGGTGTGCTGGGCTTACTGGGCACCGGAGGACATCCTCCTCACGGGAAAGAAAGGCTTTGCTCGGGCGGCTGGAGGAGGCGCCTCTCCCGCGCCCTGTCCGAAACTTCCACCCCCAGCCCCCTTCTCTTTGCTCTAGGACTTGACCCCCTCTGGAATCCTCAGGCACGGCAGAGGTCTCATGGTCTGCCTCCCTCCTTCCCTCGCTCCCTACCCCTGCCCCCCCTCCCCGCTCAACCTGCCCATCCGTCCATCCATGCACACTTCTGTCCATCTCTCCATCTCTGCAGGCATGCACGCATGCATCCATCCATCCATGCATCCATCCATCGTCTCTCCATCCCTCATCCACCCACCCATCCATCCATCCACCCATCCCTCCATGCATCTATCCATCCATCCGTCCACGTCTCCATCCATCCAAGCATGCATCCATCGTCTCTCCATCCATCCATCCCTCCATGCATCCATCCACGTCTCCATCCATCCACTCATCCATCCGCCCACCTGCCCGCCCCTCCCTCTCTTCAGAGACATCTGGAGACTTCTGCTCTTTGGCTGCGGCGAATGGCGTTGCCGAGAAGACACGCGCGTTCTCCCGTGCCTCTGCTTGGGACGCGAGTGGGGAAGACCTGCTTGAGTCCAGCAGGCCCAAGTTCGCCTCAGGCCTCTGGCCCGGATCTCTTCTGGGAGGGTGCTGGACGGGTGCCGGAAAGCGGAGGAGGGAGGGCCGCCCGAGGCCGGCCAGGGTCCACGAGGGCAGCCGAGTTCAAGGTCTTCCGCAGGGATGGGGCCAGGGCCTTTGGGAAGCCTCACTGTAGGGTACGCACAGCCCGGCACGGGCAAGGCCTCGGGACCTCTGCTCCCCTCTGTGGCAACTGACCCGGGTCTGCGCAGCCGGGGGACCTGAGTGTGCCGTTCCCCGGCGGTCAGTCGCTTCAGCCTGGGCTGACCAAGAAACCGAGGACTTTCTCTTCTCCCCAGACTGAAGGCCCGACAGCCCAGTCCTCCACGCTCAGGCCCTGGGCCCGTCATCCCGGTCTTCCCGTGACATGGCCCACTAGGGTTGCTTTCTTAGGGAAGCCAGAGGCCTCATTTGGGTCATCCATCCATCCATCCATCCACCCATCCATCCGTCTCTGGATGCATGCATCCATGCATCCGTTCCTGCTGACACAGTGCTGCTCTCCACCCCCGGCCTGGCGAGCAAGATGTGGCTTGGCACTTGCCGGCCCCCACGCGGTGAGGTTCCCGGGGTTGTCCTAGGGAAAGCTTGGGAAAAGGAGTCTCGCTCCCAGGTGCACACTTGGTTTTGGTTTTGTTTCTCTAAGGCTCCCCCTCGGCTCCCCCCCGACGCAAGTGGCTCATGGTGGTGGTGGTGGAAGGAAAGCCGCGGGGGCGGAGGAGGGACAGGTGAGCACGCGCTCTTCCTCCATCCCTGAGTCTAGGGCCTGAGAGGACCAGGGGCCCTTGGGCTGGGCTGGATGATGTTGCCGTGCACATGGCTGCACAACAGGGAAAGGCCTGTTCCCTGGCAAAGCTTGCCGCCTCCAGGTTGAACCCGGGAGACCCAGTTGTCCCTAAAGCGCTGCTTGGCACGGATGGTCACACTGGCCCCGGAGTCTCCACTGTGGGCCATGGCCCCAATTCCCCTCCCTCTACCACGAGGAGGTGGGAAACACTGCCATTTGCACCTCCTGGACGGCCTGGGTCTCCCACGGCCCTAGGGTGGCAGCTCCAGCTTGCCCGGGACTCAAAGGGCACCTCTTTAGGGTCTGCGGGTGGGCCCTGCGGGCCCCCGTGGCTCTGGCCTGGGGCGGGAGCCTCCCGGGGACAGACTCGGCCCTCTCCAGGGACTTGTGCCAAGCCATTTGACGGTCACGGCTTGACACAGTCTGGCGGCCCGGGAGCTCGTCCCTGCCTGCCAAGAGCAACCTCTCCACGGCCAGGACACTCTCCTCCCGGAGCGGCGGCTGCGATCAGCTCACCTTGTGCCGTCGGGGGGCTGGCCACCCACCCCCCTGGCGCACGGCACTCGTCGTTTCTGAGCGTTTTGGGAACGCCTCGCCTCGGACCCCAGCTCTTGTCCCGCGTGCCCACGTGCCCCCATCAGCCCCGACCGGGTGGCGGACGGAGGTTTGCGGCCCACGGGGAAAGCGGGCAGGCTTCCCCGAGGCACTCAACGCTGTGGACCCAGTAGAACCATCCCGGGAGAGCCGCTCCCAGGAGAGTGTAGGACGGTGCGGCTCCTGTGGCAATCGGTGCGTTGCTTCCTCCTCAGAGAGAGTTCGGGAGGTGGATGGAGGCACGCACGGCCACGGCCGCGTGGAGGAAGGAACGTGGAGAGTGATCACGAGATCAGGCCCGGGCTATCTGCCCAAAAGGAGCGGAGGCAGGGACTTGAACAGATCTCTGGCCTGTCGTGGGCCTCCCGTTCTTTGCCTGTGGCTTCACGATAGCCAAAAGGTAGAAGCGACCAAGTGACCTTGGGTGGACCAAGGGCTGAAGGAAAGGTGCTCCGTGCACACTCTGCCATAGGACACAGCCCGGAGAAGGACGGAAAGAAAAGGCAAGCTCTCCTATGGGATGCAGACCCGAGGAGCCGCGGCAAAGAGAAAGGAGCCGCACTCGGGCTGGCACAAATCTGTGGGGCGGCTGGAGGGTGTGCGGCCGAGGGTGACGCCAATGGAAGCCTGTGGGCTCCCCGTCTGCCGTGTGCCCCTGTCCGCGGTGAAAAACAGTACGGAACACAACCGCCACAAGGACGCCTAAGCCACCCCCCCACTGAATGCCCTCTACACACACTCACACCACACCACACCCACACACGCACACGCACACACACACACACACACGGACACGCACACTCACACAGAACCACCGAACCACCAGCCCTCAGAGAGAAACAGAAGTTGAGTGCCGTTGTGCCTGTCATTTTACGTCACCCTTTGCAAAGTTCTCTGGATTCAAAGGAAATCGCATATTGAGCGTGGGGATCGGCTGACCGTCCCTCCAAGGCTCCTGAGGCCGAAGGGGAGGGTGGGCTGGGGGATATTGACTTGGGGGCAGTCGAGGCCACAAGGTGGGCCCTGTGCCGAAGGAATGAAATGAAGTAACTTAACTGAGCTGTCGAATGGTGCTCATCAAAGAAAGGCCCGTCAGGTGCCTCACGGATTCAAGGCCGGTGTCATGAGAAGTGAATTGGGCCTGGTGGTGCAGCGTCCGATCCCAGGGCTTGGGAGGTGAAAGCAGGAAGGCTGCTTCCAGGAGAGCCCCTGACTCCCACAGCCTCAGGATAACTAAGTGAGGAAAGGAGCCGTGGAGGAGGTACCAAGAGGGCAGATGCGGTGCAAGCCAGCGTAAGGCATCCCCAGGCGAGCCCTAGGAAAGGATTGCAACCCAAGGCGGCCCAAGGCCACGCACTCTCGCCCAGGCCAAGCCGGTGGAAGGCAATGTAGCCCACACAGCCCTAGGGAAGCCGTCCCGACCCAAGGCAGCATCGCACGACCCAGTGCAGCGCAGTGCAACGC
Organism: Castor canadensis; assembly: GCF_047511655.1. Classification (NCBI taxonomy): domain Eukaryota; kingdom Metazoa; phylum Chordata; class Mammalia; order Rodentia; family Castoridae; genus Castor; species Castor canadensis. The sequence continues at coordinate 105,721 of NW_027395359.1, forward strand.
GAGGCGAGGCCAGGCGAGGCGAGGCGAGGCGAGGCCAGGCGGGGCCAGGCAGTGCAGTGGGTGCGTTGCCTCGCCTCGCCTGGCCTGGGGTCGCGTTGCCTTGCCGGCCTCGCCTCGCGTGGTCCCCGGGGTGCAGGGCACTGCCGTGCAGGGCGCTGCGGGGTGTTGCAGAGCAGAGCAGTGCAAGGGCAATGAAGGCCGAGAGGGTTTAGGGCAGGGAGGTAGCAGACAGCGAGGTGGCCAGGGGTGCGGCGCTTGTCCTGTGTCAGGTGCCAGTCGCGAGCGAGGCGTGAAGGGGAGGGGCGAGCCCATGGAGACGGGAGTGGCTTGTGATGTCGGTGGCGGGCCGCTTGTTGGGGGAAGAGAAGTGAAGTGAAGTGAAGTGAAGTGAAGGAAGGAGGGAGCAAAGAGGTGTGAGGCGAGGCTAAGGTGGCTGTTCCCGAGAGAGAGGATGGTCCGGGCAGCCGGGCCCGGCGCTGGCGCTGTCCGTCGGTGGGGACGGGGCTGTGAGGGCAGGGTCGCGTGAGCACGGGGGTGAGTGGGCGCTTGGCAGCGGGGCGCGTGCGGGGTTGGAGGGTGCGAGCGCTGGGCGGCGGCTGGGCGGGCCGGAGGTCCGGGCGAGGCGGAGCAGGGTAGGCGGGTAGGTTGTCCGGGAGGCTTGTGTCTGAAGGGGGCGTGCGAGTGGTGCGTGCGGGCTAGGGAGTTGAGAGTGGAGTAGGGGTGTGTCGGCTGGGGCGGCGGGCAAGCGAAGAGGAAAAAGGAAAAGAAAAAAAGTGTAGCCCAGGCTGGCCTCGAACTCGTGATCCTCCTGCCTCATCCTCTTCGCCTCGTTGATTACCGGCGTGCGCCACCACGACCGGCGCTCAACGCCTCCGCAAAACAGCTACTCGAGGCTGCTGACGCCAGCCGGCCTCCCCGGCGCTCCCGCGGGCGGGGCCGCAGGGGGCGGGGCCCGCTCCTCCACACCGCCCCGCCGGTCAGCCCTTCTCCACCGCCAGCGCGCCGCCGCCCGCGCAACCGCCTCTCCCCCAAAGCCCCCACCCACCCCTCGCGCGCTGCACTCCTCCCCAACGCACACGCACACGCACACGCACGCCCCACGACTGCCCAGGACCGGCTCCCCCCTCCCCCGCCGACTCGCTCGGCACGGCCCGGAACACACCCGCCCGCCCGCCCGGGACCCTTCTGCGCCCGAGCGCGCCCTCACGGTCACTTCGGGAAGCGCAACCTGCGCCGCCTCCCGCTCTCCTGGGAGGCCTGGCCCAGGCCTGGCCTTGCGGGCCCCCTCCCACCCCAGCTCTGGCCGGCCGGCCCGCCAGCTCTCTGCCCTCCGTTCCATTCAGCCCCTGCTCTTCACCGCTCTACTCTTCCTCGGACGGCCCTCGCACGCGGCCCACGTCGCAGGGACTGACTGACTGACTGACTGACTGACTGCCACCAGCCTGCACCTTCACCTCTGCCCTTTGTCCCTCCCTCTCCACTGTGCTGCCTCACTTGGGAGACCAGCTTGGGGAAAAAAGTCTCCAACTGTCCATTTGTGGGAAGGAGGCCTTTGGCCCTCGTCCGTCTCCTCCGTTCTTGTCAAGGGCCTCCCAGCCCGCCAGCACTGAGGACGGCGGCCACCTGTCCTCTCCTCCAGGCACCGCCTGGGTTGGTGCCAGCCCAATCAGCAAGGAGAGCCCAGCGACTCACACGGGCCCCTGCTCGTGCTGGGGCTGGCCTAGGACGCCTGGCCTCGCTCGCTTCTGACATCCAGGTCCCAGCCCGTGTCTCCAGCCAGCAGAGGCTGGCCTGCCGGGTCGGGTGGGCTGTGGGCAGATCGGTTGCTGCTGCCTGGCGCAGGGCTCCCCGAATGGAGTGCACGTGGCCGCCTCCTGTGGACCGGCCCTCCCTCTCTTCTCCCTGGTTCGAGTCGGCACACCTGCCTCCAGGAGCCCTGGGGCTGCGGGGAGGGGAGCACCCACCCCATGGGAACCTTCAGGAACCTTGGGGCTGCAGTCCCGGGAGGATCCCTCCAGGGTCACCGGGGCAGGCCCCTTGGCAGGGGACGCAGGCTGTCGGCCCATGGGCGCCTGCTTGCACCTGACTTCGGGTGTGCTGGGCTTACTGGGCACCGGAGGACATCCTCCTCACGGGAAAGAAAGGCTTTGCTCGGGCGGCTGGAGGAGGCGCCTCTCCCGCGCCCTGTCCGAAACTTCCACCCCCAGCCCCCTTCTCTTTGCTCTAGGACTTGACCCCCTCTGGAATCCTCAGGCACGGCAGAGGTCTCATGGTCTGCCTCCCTCCTTCCCTCGCTCCCTACCCCTGCCCCCCCTCCCCGCTCAACCTGCCCATCCGTCCATCCATGCACCCTTCTGTCCATCTCTCCATCTCTGCAGGCATGCACGCATGCATCCATCCATCCATGCATCCATCCATCGTCTCTCCATCCCTCATCCACCCACCCATCCATCCATCCACCCATCCCTCCATGCATCTATCCATCCATCCGTCCACGTCTCCATCCATCCAAGCATGCATCCATCGTCTCTCCATCCATCCATCCCTCCATGCATCCATCCACGTCTCCATCCATCCACTCATCCATCCGCCCACCTGCCCGCCCCTCCCTCTCTTCAGAGACATCTGGAGACTTCTGCTCTTTGGCTGCGGCGAATGGCGTTGCCGAGAAGACACGCGCGTTCTCCCGTGCCTCTGCTTGGGACGCGAGTGGGGAAGACCTGCTTGAGTCCAGCAGGCCCAAGTTCGCCTCAGGCCTCTGGCCCGGATCTCTTCTGGGAGGGTGCTGGACGGGTGCCGGAAAGCGGAGGAGGGAGGGCCGCCCGAGGCCGGCCAGGGTCCACGAGGGCAGCCGAGTTCAAGGTCTTCCGCAGGGATGGGGCCAGGGCCTTTGGGAAGCCTCACTGTAGGGTACGCACAGCCCGGCACGGGCAAGGCCTCGGGACCTCTGCTCCCCTCTGTGGCAACTGACCCGGGTCTGCGCAGCCGGGGGACCTGAGTGTGCCGTTCCCCGGCGGTCAGTCGCTTCAGCCTGGGCTGACCAAGAAACCGAGGACTTTCTCTTCTCCCCAGACTGAAGGCCCGACAGCCCAGTCCTCCACGCTCAGGCCCTGGGCCCGTCATCCCGGTCTTCCCGTGACATGGCCCACTAGGGTTGCTTTCTTAGGGAAGCCAGAGGCCTCATTTGGGTCATCCATCCATCCATCCATCCACCCATCCATCCGTCTCTGGATGCATGCATCCATGCATCCGTTCCTGCTGACACAGTGCTGCTCTCCACCCCCGGCCTGGCGAGCAAGATGTGGCTTGGCACTTGCCGGCCCCCACGCGGTGAGGTTCCCGGGGTTGTCCTAGGGAAAGCTTGGGAAAAGGAGTCTCGCTCCCAGGTGCACACTTGGTTTTGGTTTTGTTTCTCTAAGGCTCCCCCTCGGCTCCCCCCCCGACGCAAGTGGCTCATGGTGGTGGTGGTGGAAGGAAAGCCGCGGGGGCGGAGGAGGGACAGGTGAGCACGCGCTCTTCCTCCATCCCTGAGTCTAGGGCCTGAGAGGACCAGGGGCCCTTGGGCTGGGCTGGATGATGTTGCCGTGCACATGGCTGCACAACAGGGAAAGGCCTGTTCCCTGGCAAAGCTTGCCGCCTCCAGGTTGAACCCGGGAGACCCAGTTGTCCCTAAAGCGCTGCTTGGCACGGATGGTCACACTGGCCCCGGAGTCTCCACTGTGGGCCATGGCCCCAATTCCCCTCCCTCTACCACGAGGAGGTGGGAAACACTGCCATTTGCACCTCCTGGACGGCCTGGGTCTCCCACGGCCCTAGGGTGGCAGCTCCAGCTTGCCCGGGACTCAAAGGGCACCTCTTTAGGGTCTGCGGGTGGGCCCTGCGGGCCCCCGTGGCTCTGGCCTGGGGCGGGAGCCTCCCGGGGACAGACTCGGCCCTCTCCAGGGACTTGTGCCAAGCCATTTGACGGTCACGGCTTGACACAGTCTGGCGGCCCGGGAGCTCGTCCCTGCCTGCCAAGAGCAACCTCTCCACGGCCAGGACACTCTCCTCCCGGAGCGGCGGCTGCGATCAGCTCACCTTGTGCCGTCGGGGGGCTGGCCACCCACCCCCCTGGCGCACGGCACTCGTCGTTTCTGAGCGTTTTGGGAACGCCTCGCCTCGGACCCCAGCTCTTGTCCCGCGTGCCCACGTGCCCCCATCAGCCCCGACCGGGTGGCGGACGGAGGTTTGCGGCCCACGGGGAAAGCGGGCAGGCTTCCCCGAGGCACTCAACGCTGTGGACCCAGTAGAACCATCCCGGGAGAGCCGCTCCCAGGAGAGTGTAGGACGGTGCGGCTCCTGTGGCAATCGGTGCGTTGCTTCCTCCTCAGAGAGAGTTCGGGAGGTGGATGGAGGCACGCACGGCCACGGCCGCGTGGAGGAAGGAACGTGGAGAGTGATCACGAGATCAGGCCCGGGCTATCTGCCCAAAAGGAGCGGAGGCAGGGACTTGAACAGATCTCTGGCCTGTCGTGGGCCTCCCGTTCTTTGCCTGTGGCTTCACGATAGCCAAAAGGTAGAAGCGACCAAGTGACCTTGGGTGGACCAAGGGCTGAAGGAAAGGTGCTCCGTGCACACTCTGCCATAGGACACAGCCCGGAGAAGGACGGAAAGAAAAGGCAAGCTCTCCTATGGGATGCAGACCCGAGGAGCCGCGGCAAAGAGAAAGGAGCCGCACTCGGGCTGGCACAAATCTGTGGGGCGGCTGGAGGGTGTGCGGCCGAGGGTGACGCCAATGGAAGCCTGTGGGCTCCCCGTCTGCCGTGTGCCCCTGTCCGCGGTGAAAAACAGTACGGAACACAACCGCCACAAGGACGCCTAAGCCACCCCCCCACTGAATGCCCTCTACACACACTCACACCACACCACACCCACACACGCACACGCACACACACACACACACACACACGGACACGCACACTCACACAGAACCACCGAACCACCAGCCCTCAGAGAGAAACAGAAGTTGAGTGCCGTTGTGCCTGTCATTTTACGTCACCCTTTGCAAAGTTCTCTGGATTCAAAGGAAATCGCATATTGAGCGTGGGGATCGGCTGACCGTCCCTCCAAGGCTCCTGAGGCCGAAGGGGAGGGTGGGCTGGGGGATATTGACTTGGGGGCAGTCGAGGCCACAAGGTGGGCCCTGTGCCGAAGGAATGAAATGAAGTAACTTAACTGAGCTGTCGAATGGTGCTCATCAAAGAAAGGCCCGTCAGGTGCCTCACGGATTCAAGGCCGGTGTCATGAGAAGTGAATTGGGCCTGGTGGTGCAGCGTCCGATCCCAGGGCTTGGGAGGTGAAAGCAGGAAGGCTGCTTCCAGGAGAGCCCCTGGCTCCCACAGCCTCAGGATAACTAAGTGAGGAAAGGAGCCGTGGAGGAGGTACCAAGAGGGCAGATGCGGTGCAAGCCAGCGTAAGGCATCCCCAGGCGAGCCCTAGGAAAGGATTGCAACCCAAGGCGGCCCAAGGCCACGCACTCTCGCCCAGGCCAAGCCGGTGGAAGGCAATGTAGCCCACACAGCCCTAGGGAAGCCGTCCCGACCCAAGGCAGCATCGCACGACCCAGTGCAGCGCAGTGCAACGCGATGCGAGGCCAGGCGAGGCGAGGCGAGGCGAGGCCAGGCGGGGCCAGGCAGTGCGGTGGGTGCGTTGCCTCGCCTCGCCTGGCCTGGGGTCGCGTTGCCTTGCCGGCCTCGCCTCGCGTGGTCCCCGGGGTGCAGGGCACTGCCGTGCAGGGCGCTGCGGGGTGTTGCAGAGCAGAGCAGTGCAAGGGCAATGAAGGCCGAGAGGGTTTAGGGCAGGGAGGTAGCAGACAGCGAGGTGGCCAGGGGTGCGGCGCTTGTCCTGTGTCAGGTGCCAGTCGCGAGCGAGGCGTGAAGGGGAGGGGCGAGCCCATGGAGACGGGAGTGGCTTGTGATGTCGGTGGCGGGCCGCTTGTTGGGGGAAGAGAAGTGAAGTGAAGTGAAGTGAAGTGAAGGAAGGAGGGAGCAAAGAGGTGTGAGGCGAGGCTAAGGTGGCTGTTCCCGAGAGAGAGGATGGTCCGGGCAGCCGGGCCCGGCGCTGGCGCTGTCCGTCGGTGGGGACGGGGCTGTGAGGGCAGGGTCGCGTGAGCACGGGGGTGAGTGGGCGCTTGGCAGCGGGGCGCGTGCGGGGTTGGAGGGTGCGAGCGCTGGGCGGCGGCTGGGCGGGCCGGAGGTCCGGGCGAGGCGGAGCAGGGTAGGCGGGTAGGTTGTCCGGGAGGCTTGTGTCTGAAGGGGGCGTGCGAGTGGTGCGTGCGGGCTAGGGAGTTGAGAGTGGAGTAGGGGTGTGTCGGCTGGGGCGGCGGGCAAGCGAAGAGGAAAAAGGAAAAGAAAAAAAGTGTAGCCCAGGCTGGCCTCGAACTCGTGATCCTCCTGCCTCATCCTCTTCGCCTCGTTGATTACCGGCGTGCGCCACCACGACCGGCGCTCAACGCCTCGGCAAAACAGCTACTCGAGGCTGCTGACGCCAGCCGGCCTCCCCGGCGCTCCCGCGGGCGGGGCCGCAGGGGGCGGGGCCCGCTCCTCCACACCGCCCCGCCGGTCAGCCCTTCTCCACCGCCAGCGCGCCGCCGCCCGCGCAACCGCCTCTCCCCCAAAGCCCCCACCCACCCCTCGCGCGCTGCACTCCTCCCCAACGCACACGCACACGCACACGCACGCCCCACGACTGCCCAGGACCGGCTCCCCCCTCCCCCGCCGACTCGCTCGGCACGGCCCGGAACACACCCGCCCGCCCGCCCGGGACCCTTCTGCGCCCGAGCGCGCCCTCACGGTCACTTCGGGAAGCGCAACCTGCGCCGCCTCCCGCTCTCCTGGGAGGCCTGGCCCAGGCCTGGCCTTGCGGGCCCCCTCCCACCCCAGCTCTGGCCGGCCGGCCCGCCAGCTCTCTGCCCTCCGTTCCATTCAGCCCCTGCTCTTCACCGCTCTACTCTTCCTCGGACGGCCCTCGCACGCGGCCCACGTCGCAGGGACTGACTGACTGACTGACTGACTGACTGCCACCAGCCTGCACCTTCACCTCTGCCCTTTGTCCCTCCCTCTCCACTGTGCTGCCTCACTTGGGAGACCAGCTTGGGGAAAAAAGTCTCCAACTGTCCATTTGTGGGAAGGAGGCCTTTGGCCCTCGTCCGTCTCCTCCGTTCTTGTCAAGGGCCTCCCAGCCCGCCAGCACTGAGGACGGCGGCCACCTGTCCTCTCCTCCAGGCACCGCCTGGGTTGGTGCCAGCCCAATCAGCAAGGAGAGCCCAGCGACTCACACGGGCCCCTGCTCGTGCTGGGGCTGGCCTAGGACGCCTGGCCTCGCTCGCTTCTGACATCCAGGTCCCAGCCCGTGTCTCCAGCCAGCAGAGGCTGGCCTGCCGGGTCGGGTGGGCTGTGGGCAGATCGGTTGCTGCTGCCTGGCGCAGGGCTCCCCGAATGGAGTGCACGTGGCCGCCTCCTGTGGACCGGCCCTCCCTCTCTTCTCCCTGGTTCGAGTCGGCACACCTGCCTCCAGGAGCCCTGGGGCTGCGGGGAGGGGAGCACCCACCCCATGGGAACCTTCAGGAACCTTGGGGCTGCAGTCCCGGGAGGATCCCTCCAGGGTCACCGGGGCAGGCCCCTTGGCAGGGGACGCAGGCTGTCGGCCCATGGGCGCCTGCTTGCACCTGACTTCGGGTGTGCTGGGCTTACTGGGCACCGGAGGACATCCTCCTCACGGGAAAGAAAGGCTTTGCTCGGGCGGCTGGAGGAGGCGCCTCTCCCGCGCCCTGTCCGAAACTTCCACCCCCAGCCCCCTTCTCTTTGCTCTAGGACTTGACCCCCTCTGGAATCCTCAGGCACGGCAGAGGTCTCATGGTCTGCCTCCCTCCTTCCCTCGCTCCCTACCCCTGCCCCCCCTCCCCGCTCAACCTGCCCATCCGTCCATCCATGCACCCTTCTGTCCATCTCTCCATCTCTGCAGGCATGCACGCATGCATCCATCCATCCATGCATCCATCCATCGTCTCTCCATCCCTCATCCACCCACCCATCCATCCATCCACCCATCCCTCCATGCATCTATCCATCCATCCGTCCACGTCTCCATCCATCCAAGCATGCATCCATCGTCTCTCCATCCATCCATCCCTCCATGCATCCATCCACGTCTCCATCCATCCACTCATCCATCCGCCCACCTGCCCGCCCCTCCCTCTCTTCAGAGACATCTGGAGACTTCTGCTCTTTGGCTGCGGCGAATGGCGTTGCCGAGAAGACACGCGCGTTCTCCCGTGCCTCTGCTTGGGACGCGAGTGGGGAAGACCTGCTTGAGTCCAGCAGGCCCAAGTTCGCCTCAGGCCTCTGGCCCGGATCTCTTCTGGGAGGGTGCTGGACGGGTGCCGGAAAGCGGAGGAGGGAGGGCCGCCCGAGGCCGGCCAGGGTCCACGAGGGCAGCCGAGTTCAAGGTCTTCCGCAGGGATGGGGCCAGGGCCTTTGGGAAGCCTCACTGTAGGGTACGCACAGCCCGGCACGGGCAAGGCCTCGGGACCTCTGCTCCCCTCTGTGGCAACTGACCCGGGTCTGCGCAGCCGGGGGACCTGAGTGTGCCGTTCCCCGGCGGTCAGTCGCTTCAGCCTGGGCTGACCAAGAAACCGAGGACTTTCTCTTCTCCCCAGACTGAAGGCCCGACAGCCCAGTCCTCCACGCTCAGGCCCTGGGCCCGTCATCCCGGTCTTCCCGTGACATGGCCCACTAGGGTTGCTTTCTTAGGGAAGCCAGAGGCCTCATTTGGGTCATCCATCCATCCATCCATCCACCCATCCATCCGTCTCTGGATGCATGCATCCATGCATCCGTTCCTGCTGACACAGTGCTGCTCTCCACCCCCGGCCTGGCGAGCAAGATGTGGCTTGGCACTTGCCGGCCCCCACGCGGTGAGGTTCCCGGGGTTGTCCTAGGGAAAGCTTGGGAAAAGGAGTCTCGCTCCCAGGTGCACACTTGGTTTTGGTTTTGTTTCTCTAAGGCTCCCCCTCGGCTCCCCCCCGACGCAAGTGGCTCATGGTGGTGGTGGTGGAAGGAAAGCCGCGGGGGCGGAGGAGGGACAGGTGAGCACGCGCTCTTCCTCCATCCCTGAGTCTAGGGCCTGAGAGGACCAGGGGCCCTTGGGCTGGGCTGGATGATGTTGCCGTGCACATGGCTGCACAACAGGGAAAGGCCTGTTCCCTGGCAAAGCTTGCCGCCTCCAGGTTGAACCCGGGAGACCCAGTTGTCCCTAAAGCGCTGCTTGGCACGGATGGTCACACTGGCCCCGGAGTCTCCACTGTGGGCCATGGCCCCAATTCCCCTCCCTCTACCACGAGGAGGTGGGAAACACTGCCATTTGCACCTCCTGGACGGCCTGGGTCTCCCACGGCCCTAGGGTGGCAGCTCCAGCTTGCCCGGGACTCAAAGGGCACCTCTTTAGGGTCTGCGGGTGGGCCCTGCGGGCCCCCGTGGCTCTGGCCTGGGGCGGGAGCCTCCCGGGGACAGACTCGGCCCTCTCCAGGGACTTGTGCCAAGCCATTTGACGGTCACGGCTTGACACAGTCTGGCGGCCCGGGAGCTCGTCCCTGCCTGCCAAGAGCAACCTCTCCACGGCCAGGACACTCTCCTCCCGGAGCGGCGGCTGCGATCAGCTCACCTTGTGCCGTCGGGGGGCTGGCCACCCACCCCCCTGGCGCACGGCACTCGTCGTTTCTGAGCGTTTTGGGAACGCCTCGCCTCGGACCCCAGCTCTTGTCCCGCGTGCCCACGTGCCCCCATCAGCCCCGACCGGGTGGCGGACGGAGGTTTGCGGCCCACGGGGAAAGCGGGCAGGCTTCCCCGAGGCACTCAACGCTGTGGACCCAGTAGAACCATCCCGGGAGAGCCGCTCCCAGGAGAGTGTAGGACGGTGCGGCTCCTGTGGCAATCGGTGCGTTGCTTCCTCCTCAGAGAGAGTTCGGGAGGTGGATGGAGGCACGCACGGCCACGGCCGCGTGGAGGAAGGAACGTGGAGAGTGATCACGAGATCAGGCCCGGGCTATCTGCCCAAAAGGAGCGGAGGCAGGGACTTGAACAGATCTCTGGCCTGTCGTGGGCCTCCCGTTCTTTGCCTGTGGCTTCACGATAGCCAAAAGGTAGAAGCGACCAAGTGACCTTGGGTGGACCAAGGGCTGAAGGAAAGGTGCTCCGTGCACACTCTGCCATAGGACACAGCCCGGAGAAGGACGGAAAGAAAAGGCAAGCTCTCCTATGGGATGCAGACCCGAGGAGCCGCGGCAAAGAGAAAGGAGCCGCACTCGGGCTGGCACAAATCTGTGGGGCGGCTGGAGGGTGTGCGGCCGAGGGTGACGCCAATGGAAGCCTGTGGGCTCCCCGTCTGCCGTGTGCCCCTGTCCGCGGTGAAAAACAGTACGGAACACAACCGCCACAAGGACGCCTAAGCCACCCCCCCACTGAATGCCCTCTACACACACTCACACCACACCACACCCACACACGCACACGCACACACACACACACACACGGACACGCACACTCACACAGAACCACCGAACCACCAGCCCTCAGAGAGAAACAGAAGTTGAGTGCCGTTGTGCCTGTCATTTTACGTCACCCTTTGCAAAGTTCTCTGGATTCAAAGGAAATCGCATATTGAGCGTGGGGATCGGCTGACCGTCCCTCCAAGGCTCCTGAGGCCGAAGGGGAGGGTGGGCTGGGGGATATTGACTTGGGGGCAGTCGAGGCCACAAGGTGGGCCCTGTGCCGAAGGAATGAAATGAAGTAACTTAACTGAGCTGTCGAATGGTGCTCATCAAAGAAAGGCCCATCAGGTGCCTCACGGATTCAAGGCCGGTGTCATGAGAAGTGAATTGGGCCTGGTGGTGCAGCGTCCGATCCCAGGGCTTGGGAGGTGAAAGCAGGAAGGCTGCTTCCAGGAGAGCCCCTGGCTCCCACAGCCTCAGGATAACTAAGTGAGGAAAGGAGCCGTGGAGGAGGTACCAAGAGGGCAGATGCGGTGCAAGCCAGCGTAAGGCATCCCCAGGCGAGCCCTAGGAAAGGATTGCAACCCAAGGCGGCCCAAGGCCACGCACTCTCGCCCAGGCCAAGCCGGTGGAAGGCAATGTAGCCCACACAGCCCTAGGGAAGCCGTCCCGACCCAAGGCAGCATCGCACGACCCAGTGCAGCGCAGTGCAACGCGATGCGAGGCCAGGCGAGGCGAGGCGAGGCGAGGCCAGGCGGGGCCAGGCAGTGCAGTGGGTGCGTTGCCTCGCCTCGCCTGGCCTGGGGTCGCGTTGCCTTGCCGGCCTCGCCTCGCGTGGTCCCCGGGGTGCAGGGCACTGCCGTGCAGGGCGCTGCGGGGTGTTGCAGAGCAGAGCAGTGCAAGGGCAATGAAGGCCGAGAGGGTTTAGGGCAGGGAGGTAGCAGACAGCGAGGTGGCCAGGGGTGCGGCGCTTGTCCTGTGTCAGGTGCCAGTCGCGAGCGAGGCGTGAAGGGGAGGGGCGAGCCCATGGAGACGGGAGTGGCTTGTGATGTCGGTGGCGGGCCGCTTGTTGGGGGAAGAGAAGTGAAGTGAAGTGAAGTGAAGTGAAGGAAGGAGGGAGCAAAGAGGTGTGAGGCGAGGCTAAGGTGGCTGTTCCCGAGAGAGAGGATGGTCCGGGCAGCCGGGCCCGGCGCTGGCGCTGTCCGTCGGTGGGGACGGGGCTGTGAGGGCAGGGTCGCGTGAGCACGGGGGTGAGTGGGCGCTTGGCAGCGGGGCGCGTGCGGGGTTGGAGGGTGCGAGCGCTGGGCGGCGGCTGGGCGGGCCGGAGGTCCGGGCGAGGCGGAGCAGGGTAGGCGGGTAGGTTGTCCGGGAGGCTTGTGTCTGAAGGGGGCGTGCGAGTGGTGCGTGCGGGCTAGGGAGTTGAGAGTGGAGTAGGGGTGTGTCGGCTGGGGCGGCGGGCAAGCGAAGAGGAAAAAGGAAAAGAAAAAAAGTGTAGCCCAGGCTGGCCTCGAACTCGTGATCCTCCTGCCTCATCCTCTTCGCCTCGTTGATTACCGGCGTGCGCCACCACGACCGGCGCTCAACGCCTCGGCAAAACAGCTACTCGAGGCTGCTGACGCCAGCCGGCCTCCCCGGCGCTCCCGCGGGCGGGGCCGCAGGGGGCGGGGCCCGCTCCTCCACACCGCCCCGCCGGTCAGCCCTTCTCCACCGCCAGCGCGCCGCCGCCCGCGCAACCGCCTCTCCCCCAAAGCCCCCACCCACCCCTCGCGCGCTGCACTCCTCCCCAACGCACACGCACACGCACACGCACGCCCCACGACTGCCCAGGACCGGCTCCCCCCTCCCCCGCCGACTCGCTCGGCACGGCCCGGAACACACCCGCCCGCCCGCCCGGGACCCTTCTGCGCCCGAGCGCGCCCTCACGGTCACTTCGGGAAGCGCAACCTGCGCCGCCTCCCGCTCTCCTGGGAGGCCTGGCCCAGGCCTGGCCTTGCGGGCCCCCTCCCACCCCAGCTCTGGCCGGCCGGCCCGCCAGCTCTCTGCCCTCCGTTCCATTCAGCCCCTGCTCTTCACCGCTCTACTCTTCCTCGGACGGCCCTCGCACGCGGCCCACGTCGCAGGGACTGACTGACTGACTGACTGACTGACTGCCACCAGCCTGCACCTTCACCTCTGCCCTTTGTCCCTCCCTCTCCACTGTGCTGCCTCACTTGGGAGACCAGCTTGGGGAAAAAAGTCTCCAACTGTCCATTTGTGGGAAGGAGGCCTTTGGCCCTCGTCCGTCTCCTCCGTTCTTGTCAAGGGCCTCCCAGCCCGCCAGCACTGAGGACGGCGGCCACCTGTCCTCTCCTCCAGGCACCGCCTGGGTTGGTGCCAGCCCAATCAGCAAGGAGAGCCCAGCGACTCACACGGGCCCCTGCTCGTGCTGGGGCTGGCCTAGGACGCCTGGCCTCGCTCGCTTCTGACATCCAGGTCCCAGCCCGTGTCTCCAGCCAGCAGAGGCTGGCCTGCCGGGTCGGGTGGGCTGTGGGCAGATCGGTTGCTGCTGCCTGGCGCAGGGCTCCCCGAATGGAGTGCACGTGGCCGCCTCCTGTGGACCGGCCCTCCCTCTCTTCTCCCTGGTTCGAGTCGGCACACCTGCCTCCAGGAGCCCTGGGGCTGCGGGGAGGGGAGCACCCACCCCATGGGAACCTTCAGGAACCTTGGGGCTGCAGTCCCGGGAGGATCCCTCCAGGGTCACCGGGGCAGGCCCCTTGGCAGGGGACGCAGGCTGTCGGCCCATGGGCGCCTGCTTGCACCTGACTTCGGGTGTGCTGGGCTTACTGGGCACCGGAGGACATCCTCCTCACGGGAAAGAAAGGCTTTGCTCGGGCGGCTGGAGGAGGCGCCTCTCCCGCGCCCTGTCCGAAACTTCCACCCCCAGCCCCCTTCTCTTTGCTCTAGGACTTGACCCCCTCTGGAATCCTCAGGCACGGCAGAGGTCTCATGGTCTGCCTCCCTCCTTCCCTCGCTCCCTACCCCTGCCCCCCCTCCCCGCTCAACCTGCCCATCCGTCCATCCATGCACCCTTCTGTCCATCTCTCCATCTCTGCAGGCATGCACGCATGCATCCATCCATCCATGCATCCATCCATCGTCTCTCCATCCCTCATCCACCCACCCATCCATCCATCCACCCATCCCTCCATGCATCTATCCATCCATCCGTCCACGTCTCCATCCATCCAAGCATGCATCCATCGTCTCTCCATCCATCCATCCCTCCATGCATCCATCCACGTCTCCATCCATCCACTCATCCATCCGCCCACCTGCCCGCCCCTCCCTCTCTTCAGAGACATCTGGAGACTTCTGCTCTTTGGCTGCGGCGAATGGCGTTGCCGAGAAGACACGCGCGTTCTCCCGTGCCTCTGCTTGGGACGCGAGTGGGGAAGACCTGCTTGAGTCCAGCAGGCCCAAGTTCGCCTCAGGCCTCTGGCCCGGATCTCTTCTGGGAGGGTGCTGGACGGGTGCCGGAAAGCGGAGGAGGGAGGGCCGCCCGAGGCCGGCCAGGGTCCACGAGGGCAGCCGAGTTCAAGGTCTTCCGCAGGGATGGGGCCAGGGCCTTTGGGAAGCCTCACTGTAGGGTACGCACAGCCCGGCACGGGCAAGGCCTCGGGACCTCTGCTCCCCTCTGTGGCAACTGACCCGGGTCTGCGCAGCCGGGGGACCTGAGTGTGCCGTTCCCCGGCGGTCAGTCGCTTCAGCCTGGGCTGACCAAGAAACCGAGGACTTTCTCTTCTCCCCAGACTGAAGGCCCGACAGCCCAGTCCTCCACGCTCAGGCCCTGGGCCCGTCATCCCGGTCTTCCCGTGACATGGCCCACTAGGGTTGCTTTCTTAGGGAAGCCAGAGGCCTCATTTGGGTCATCCATCCATCCATCCATCCACCCATCCATCCGTCTCTGGATGCATGCATCCATGCATCCGTTCCTGCTGACACAGTGCTGCTCTCCACCCCCGGCCTGGCGAGCAAGATGTGGCTTGGCACTTGCCGGCCCCCACGCGGTGAGGTTCCCGGGGTTGTCCTAGGGAAAGCTTGGGAAAAGGAGTCTCGCTCCCAGGTGCACACTTGGTTTTGGTTTTGTTTCTCTAAGGCTCCCCCTCGGCTCCCCCCCGACGCAAGTGGCTCATGGTGGTGGTGGTGGAAGGAAAGCCGCGGGGGCGGAGGAGGGACAGGTGAGCACGCGCTCTTCCTCCATCCCTGAGTCTAGGGCCTGAGAGGACCAGGGGCCCTTGGGCTGGGCTGGATGATGTTGCCGTGCACATGGCTGCACAACAGGGAAAGGCCTGTTCCCTGGCAAAGCTTGCCGCCTCCAGGTTGAACCCGGGAGACCCAGTTGTCCCTAAAGCGCTGCTTGGCACGGATGGTCACACTGGCCCCGGAGTCTCCACTGTGGGCCATGGCCCCAATTCCCCTCCCTCTACCACGAGGAGGTGGGAAACACTGCCATTTGCACCTCCTGGACGGCCTGGGTCTCCCACGGCCCTAGGGTGGCAGCTCCAGCTTGCCCGGGACTCAAAGGGCACCTCTTTAGGGTCTGCGGGTGGGCCCTGCGGGCCCCCGTGGCTCTGGCCTGGGGCGGGAGCCTCCCGGGGACAGACTCGGCCCTCTCCAGGGACTTGTGCCAAGCCATTTGACGGTCACGGCTTGACACAGTCTGGCGGCCCGGGAGCTCGTCCCTGCCTGCCAAGAGCAACCTCTCCACGGCCAGGACACTCTCCTCCCGGAGCGGCGGCTGCGATCAGCTCACCTTGTGCCGTCGGGGGGCTGGCCACCCACCCCCCTGGCGCACGGCACTCGTCGTTTCTGAGCGTTTTGGGAACGCCTCGCCTCGGACCCCAGCTCTTGTCCCGCGTGCCCACGTGCCCCCATCAGCCCCCACCGGGTGGCGGACGGAGGTTTGCGGCCCACGGGGAAAGCGGGCAGGCTTCCCCGAGGCACTCAACGCTGTGGACCCAGTAGAACCATCCCGGGAGAGCCGCTCCCAGGAGAGTGTAGGACGGTGCGGCTCCTGTGGCAATCGGTGCGTTGCTTCCTCCTCAGAGAGAGTTCGGGAGGTGGATGGAGGCACGCACGGCCACGGCCGCGTGGAGGAAGGAACGTGGAGAGTGATCACGAGATCAGGCCCGGGCTATCTGCCCAAAAGGAGCGGAGGCAGGGACTTGAACAGATCTCTGGCCTGTCGTGGGCCTCCCGTTCTTTGCCTGTGGCTTCACGATAGCCAAAAGGTAGAAGCGACCAAGTGACCTTGGGTGGACCAAGGGCTGAAGGAAAGGTGCTCCGTGCACACTCTGCCATAGGACACAGCCCGGAGAAGGACGGAAAGAAAAGGCAAGCTCTCCTATGGGATGCAGACCCGAGGAGCCGCGGCAAAGAGAAAGGAGCCGCACTCGGGCTGGCACAAATCTGTGGGGCGGCTGGAGGGTGTGCGGCCGAGGGTGACGCCAATGGAAGCCTGTGGGCTCCCCGTCTGCCGTGTGCCCCTGTCCGCGGTGAAAAACAGTACGGAACACAACCGCCACAAGGACGCCTAAGCCACCCCCCCACTGAATGCCCTCTACACACACTCACACCACACCACACCCACACACGCACACGCACACACACACACACACACACACACGGACACGCACACTCACACAGAACCACCGAACCACCAGCCCTCAGAGAGAAACAGAAGTTGAGTGCCGTTGTGCCTGTCATTTTACGTCACCCTTTGCAAAGTTCTCTGGATTCAAAGGAAATCGCATATTGAGCGTGGGGATCGGCTGACCGTCCCTCCAAGGCTCCTGAGGCCGAAGGGGAGGGTGGGCTGGGGGATATTGACTTGGGGGCAGTCGAGGCCACAAGGTGGGCCCTGTGCCGAAGGAATGAAATGAAGTAACTTAACTGAGCTGTCGAATGGTGCTCATCAAAGAAAGGCCCGTCAGGTGCCTCACGGATTCAAGGCCGGTGTCATGAGAAGTGAATTGGGCCTGGTGGTGCAGCGTCCGATCCCAGGGCTTGGGAGGTGAAAGCAGGAAGGCTGCTTCCAGGAGAGCCCCTGGCTCCCACAGCCTCAGGATAACTAAGTGAGGAAAGGAGCCGTGGAGGAGGTACCAAGAGGGCAGATGCGGTGCAAGCCAGCGTAAGGCATCCCCAGGCGAGCCCTAGGAAAGGATTGCAACCCAAGGCGGCCCAAGGCCACGCACTCTCGCCCAGGCCAAGCCGGTGGAAGGCAATGTAGCCCACACAGCCCTAGGGAAGCCGTCCCGACCCAAGGCAGCATCGCACGACCCAGTGCAGCGCAGTGCAACGCGAGGCGAGGCCAGGCGAGGCGAGGCGAGGCGAGGCCAGGCGGGGCCAGGCAGTGCAGTGGGTGCGTTGCCTCGCCTCGCCTGGCCTGGGGTCGCGTTGCCTTGCCGGCCTCGCCTCGCGTGGTCCCCGGGGTGCAGGGCACTGCCGTGCAGGGCGCTGCGGGGTGTTGCAGAGCAGAGCAGTGCAAGGGCAATGAAGGCCGAGAGGGTTTAGGGCAGGGAGGTAGCAGACAGCGAGGTGGCCAGGGGTGCGGCGCTTGTCCTGTGTCAGGTGCCAGTCGCGAGCGAGGCGTGAAGGGGAGGGGCGAGCCCATGGAGACGGGAGTGGCTTGTGATGTCGGTGGCGGGCCGCTTGTTGGGGGAAGAGAAGTGAAGTGAAGTGAAGTGAAGTGAAGGAAGGAGGGAGCAAAGAGGTGTGAGGCGAGGCTAAGGTGGCTGTTCCCGAGAGAGAGGATGGTCCGGGCAGCCGGGCCCGGCGCTGGCGCTGTCCGTCGGTGGGGACGGGGCTGTGAGGGCAGGGTCGCGTGAGCACGGGGGTGAGTGGGCGCTTGGCAGCGGGGCGCGTGCGGGGTTGGAGGGTGCGAGCGCTGGGCGGCGGCTGGGCGGGCCGGAGGTCCGGGCGAGGCGGAGCAGGGTAGGCGGGTAGGTTGTCCGGGAGGCTTGTGTCTGAAGGGGGCGTGCGAGTGGTGCGTGCGGGCTAGGGAGTTGAGAGTGGAGTAGGGGTGTGTCGGCTGGGGCGGCGGGCAAGCGAAGAGGAAAAAGGAAAAGAAAAAAAGTGTAGCCCAGGCTGGCCTCGAACTCGTGATCCTCCTGCCTCATCCTCTTCGCCTCGTTGATTACCGGCGTGCGCCACCACGACCGGCGCTCAACGCCTCGGCAAAACAGCTACTCGAGGCTGCTGACGCCAGCCGGCCTCCCCGGCGCTCCCGCGGGCGGGGCCGCAGGGGGCGGGGCCCGCTCCTCCACACCGCCCCGCCGGTCAGCCCTTCTCCACCGCCAGCGCGCCGCCGCCCGCGCAACCGCCTCTCCCCCAAAGCCCCCACCCACCCCTCGCGCGCTGCACTCCTCCCCAACGCACACGCACACGCACACGCACGCCCCACGACTGCCCAGGACCGGCTCCCCCCTCCCCCGCCGACTCGCTCGGCACGGCCCGGAACACACCCGCCCGCCCGCCCGGGACCCTTCTGCGCCCGAGCGCGCCCTCACGGTCACTTCGGGAAGCGCAACCTGCGCCGCCTCCCGCTCTCCTGGGAGGCCTGGCCCAGGCCTGGCCTTGCGGGCCCCCTCCCACCCCAGCTCTGGCCGGCCGGCCCGCCAGCTCTCTGCCCTCCGTTCCATTCAGCCCCTGCTCTTCACCGCTCTACTCTTCCTCGGACGGCCCTCGCACGCGGCCCACGTCGCAGGGACTGACTGACTGACTGACTGACTGACTGCCACCAGCCTGCACCTTCACCTCTGCCCTTTGTCCCTCCCTCTCCACTGTGCTGCCTCACTTGGGAGACCAGCTTGGGGAAAAAAGTCTCCAACTGTCCATTTGTGGGAAGGAGGCCTTTGGCCCTCGTCCGTCTCCTCCGTTCTTGTCAAGGGCCTCCCAGCCCGCCAGCACTGAGGACGGCGGCCACCTGTCCTCTCCTCCAGGCACCGCCTGGGTTGGTGCCAGCCCAATCAGCAAGGAGAGCCCAGCGACTCACACGGGCCCCTGCTCGTGCTGGGGCTGGCCTAGGACGCCTGGCCTCGCTCGCTTCTGACATCCAGGTCCCAGCCCGTGTCTCCAGCCAGCAGAGGCTGGCCTGCCGGGTCGGGTGGGCTGTGGGCAGATCGGTTGCTGCTGCCTGGCGCAGGGCTCCCCGAATGGAGTGCACGTGGCCGCCTCCTGTGGACCGGCCCTCCCTCTCTTCTCCCTGGTTCGAGTCGGCACACCTGCCTCCAGGAGCCCTGGGGCTGCGGGGAGGGGAGCACCCACCCCATGGGAACCTTCAGGAACCTTGGGGCTGCAGTCCCGGGAGGATCCCTCCAGGGTCACCGGGGCAGGCCCCTTGGCAGGGGACGCAGGCTGTCGGCCCATGGGCGCCTGCTTGCACCTGACTTCGGGTGTGCTGGGCTTACTGGGCACCGGAGGACATCCTCCTCACGGGAAAGAAAGGCTTTGCTCGGGCGGCTGGAGGAGGCGCCTCTCCCGCGCCCTGTCCGAAACTTCCACCCCCAGCCCCCTTCTCTTTGCTCTAGGACTTGACCCCCTCTGGAATCCTCAGGCACGGCAGAGGTCTCATGGTCTGCCTCCCTCCTTCCCTCGCTCCCTACCCCTGCCCCCCCTCCCCGCTCAACCTGCCCATCCGTCCATCCATGCACCCTTCTGTCCATCTCTCCATCTCTGCAGGCATGCACGCATGCATCCATCCATCCATGCATCCATCCATCGTCTCTCCATCCCTCATCCACCCACCCATCCATCCATCCACCCATCCCTCCATGCATCTATCCATCCATCCGTCCACGTCTCCATCCATCCAAGCATGCATCCATCGTCTCTCCATCCATCCATCCCTCCATGCATCCATCCACGTCTCCATCCATCCACTCATCCATCCGCCCACCTGCCCGCCCCTCCCTCTCTTCAGAGACATCTGGAGACTTCTGCTCTTTGGCTGCGGCGAATGGCGTTGCCGAGAAGACACGCGCGTTCTCCCGTGCCTCTGCTTGGGACGCGAGTGGGGAAGACCTGCTTGAGTCCAGCAGGCCCAAGTTCGCCTCAGGCCTCTGGCCCGGATCTCTTCTGGGAGGGTGCTGGACGGGTGCCGGAAAGCGGAGGAGGGAGGGCCGCCCGAGGCCGGCCAGGGTCCACGAGGGCAGCCGAGTTCAAGGTCTTCCGCAGGGATGGGGCCAGGGCCTTTGGGAAGCCTCACTGTAGGGTACGCACAGCCCGGCACGGGCAAGGCCTCGGGACCTCTGCTCCCCTCTGTGGCAACTGACCCGGGTCTGCGCAGCCGGGGGACCTGAGTGTGCCGTTCCCCGGCGGTCAGTCGCTTCAGCCTGGGCTGACCAAGAAACCGAGGACTTTCTCTTCTCCCCAGACTGAAGGCCCGACAGCCCAGTCCTCCACGCTCAGGCCCTGGGCCCGTCATCCCGGTCTTCCCGTGACATGGCCCACTAGGGTTGCTTTCTTAGGGAAGCCAGAGGCCTCATTTGGGTCATCCATCCATCCATCCATCCACCCATCCATCCGTCTCTGGATGCATGCATCCATGCATCCGTTCCTGCTGACACAGTGCTGCTCTCCACCCCCGGCCTGGCGAGCAAGATGTGGCTTGGCACTTGCCGGCCCCCACGCGGTGAGGTTCCCGGGGTTGTCCTAGGGAAAGCTTGGGAAAAGGAGTCTCGCTCCCAGGTGCACACTTGGTTTTGGTTTTGTTTCTCTAAGGCTCCCCCTCGGCTCCCCCCCGACGCAAGTGGCTCATGGTGGTGGTGGTGGAAGGAAAGCCGCGGGGGCGGAGGAGGGACAGGTGAGCACGCGCTCTTCCTCCATCCCTGAGTCTAGGGCCTGAGAGGACCAGGGGCCCTTGGGCTGGGCTGGATGATGTTGCCGTGCACATGGCTGCACAACAGGGAAAGGCCTGTTCCCTGGCAAAGCTTGCCGCCTCCAGGTTGAACCCGGGAGACCCAGTTGTCCCTAAAGCGCTGCTTGGCACGGATGGTCACACTGGCCCCGGAGTCTCCACTGTGGGCCATGGCCCCAATTCCCCTCCCTCTACCACGAGGAGGTGGGAAACACTGCCATTTGCACCTCCTGGACGGCCTGGGTCTCCCACGGCCCTAGGGTGGCAGCTCCAGCTTGCCCGGGACTCAAAGGGCACCTCTTTAGGGTCTGCGGGTGGGCCCTGCGGGCCCCCGTGGCTCTGGCCTGGGGCGGGAGCCTCCCGGGGACAGACTCGGCCCTCTCCAGGGACTTGTGCCAAGCCATTTGACGGTCACGGCTTGACACAGTCTGGCGGCCCGGGAGCTCGTCCCTGCCTGCCAAGAGCAACCTCTCCACGGCCAGGACACTCTCCTCCCGGAGCGGCGGCTGCGATCAGCTCACCTTGTGCCGTCGGGGGGCTGGCCACCCACCCCCCTGGCGCACGGCACTCGTCGTTTCTGAGCGTTTTGGGAACGCCTCGCCTCGGACCCCAGCTCTTGTCCCGCGTGCCCACGTGCCCCCATCAGCCCCCACCGGGTGGCGGACGGAGGTTTGCGGCCCACGGGGAAAGCGGGCAGGCTTCCCCGAGGCACTCAACGCTGTGGACCCAGTAGAACCATCCCGGGAGAGCCGCTCCCAGGAGAGTGTAGGACGGTGCGGCTCCTGTGGCAATCGGTGCGTTGCTTCCTCCTCAGAGAGAGTTCGGGAGGTGGATGGAGGCACGCACGGCCACGGCCGCGTGGAGGAAGGAACGTGGAGAGTGATCACGAGATCAGGCCCGGGCTATCTGCCCAAAAGGAGCGGAGGCAGGGACTTGAACAGATCTCTGGCCTGTCGTGGGCCTCCCGTTCTTTGCCTGTGGCTTCACGATAGCCAAAAGGTAGAAGCGACCAAGTGACCTTGGGTGGACCAAGGGCTGAAGGAAAGGTGCTCCGTGCACACTCTGCCATAGGACACAGCCCGGAGAAGGACGGAAAGAAAAGGCAAGCTCTCCTATGGGATGCAGACCCGAGGAGCCGCGGCAAAGAGAAAGGAGCCGCACTCGGGCTGGCACAAATCTGTGGGGCGGCTGGAGGGTGTGCGGCCGAGGGTGACGCCAATGGAAGCCTGTGGGCTCCCCGTCTGCCGTGTGCCCCTGTCCGCGGTGAAAAACAGTACGGAACACAACCGCCACAAGGACGCCTAAGCCACCCCCCCACTGAATGCCCTCTACACACACTCACACCACACCACACCCACACACGCACACGCACACACACACACACACACACACACGGACACGCACACTCACACAGAACCACCGAACCACCAGCCCTCAGAGAGAAACAGAAGTTGAGTGCCGTTGTGCCTGTCATTTTACGTCACCCTTTGCAAAGTTCTCTGGATTCAAAGGAAATCGCATATTGAGCGTGGGGATCGGCTGACCGTCCCTCCAAGGCTCCTGAGGCCGAAGGGGAGGGTGGGCTGGGGGATATTGACTTGGGGGCAGTCGAGGCCACAAGGTGGGCCCTGTGCCGAAGGAATGAAATGAAGTAACTTAACTGAGCTGTCGAATGGTGCTCATCAAAGAAAGGCCCGTCAGGTGCCTCACGGATTCAAGGCCGGTGTCATGAGAAGTGAATTGGGCCTGGTGGTGCAGCGTCCGATCCCAGGGCTTGGGAGGTGAAAGCAGGAAGGCTGCTTCCAGGAGAGCCCCTGGCTCCCACAGCCTCAGGATAACTAAGTGAGGAAAGGAGCCGTGGAGGAGGTACCAAGAGGGCAGATGCGGTGCAAGCCAGCGTAAGGCATCCCCAGGCGAGCCCTAGGAAAGGATTGCAACCCAAGGCGGCCCAAGGCCACGCACTCTCGCCCAGGCCAAGCCGGTGGAAGGCAATGTAGCCCACACAGCCCTAGGGAAGCCGTCCCGACCCAAGGCAGCATCGCACGACCCAGTGCAGCGCAGTGCAACGCGATGCGAGGCCAGGCGAGGCGAGGCGAGGCGAGGCCAGGCGGGGCCAGGCAGTGCGGTGGGTGCGTTGCCTCGCCTCGCCTGGCCTGGGGTCGCGTTGCCTTGCCGGCCTCGCCTCGCGTGGTCCCCGGGGTGCAGGGCACTGCCGTGCAGGGCGCTGCGGGGTGTTGCAGAGCAGAGCAGTGCAAGGGCAATGAAGGCCGAGAGGGTTTAGGGCAGGGAGGTAGCAGACAGCGAGGTGGCCAGGGGTGCGGCGCTTGTCCTGTGTCAGGTGCCAGTCGCGAGCGAGGCGTGAAGGGGAGGGGCGAGCCCATGGAGACGGGAGTGGCTTGTGATGTCGGTGGCGGGCCGCTTGTTGGGGGAAGAGAAGTGAAGTGAAGTGAAGTGAAGTGAAGGAAGGAGGGAGCAAAGAGGTGTGAGGCGAGGCTAAGGTGGCTGTTCCCGAGAGAGAGGATGGTCCGGGCAGCCGGGCCCGGCGCTGGCGCTGTCCGTCGGTGGGGACGGGGCTGTGAGGGCAGGGTCGCGTGAGCACGGGGGTGAGTGGGCGCTTGGCAGCGGGGCGCGTGCGGGGTTGGAGGGTGCGAGCGCTGGGCGGCGGCTGGGCGGGCCGGAGGTCCGGGCGAGGCGGAGCAGGGTAGGCGGGTAGGTTGTCCGGGAGGCTTGTGTCTGAAGGGGGCGTGCGAGTGGTGCGTGCGGGCTAGGGAGTTGAGAGTGGAGTAGGGGTGTGTCGGCTGGGGCGGCGGGCAAGCGAAGAGGAAAAAGGAAAAGAAAAAAAGTGTAGCCCAGGCTGGCCTCGAACTCGTGATCCTCCTGCCTCATCCTCTTCGCCTCGTTGATTACCGGCGTGCGCCACCACGACCGGCGCTCAACGCCTCGGCAAAACAGCTACTCGAGGCTGCTGACGCCAGCCGGCCTCCCCGGCGCTCCCGCGGGCGGGGCCGCAGGGGGCGGGGCCCGCTCCTCCACACCGCCCCGCCGGTCAGCCCTTCTCCACCGCCAGCGCGCCGCCGCCCGCGCAACCGCCTCTCCCCCAAAGCCCCCACCCACCCCTCGCGCGCTGCACTCCTCCCCAACGCACACGCACACGCACACGCACGCCCCACGACTGCCCAGGACCGGCTCCCCCCTCCCCCGCCGACTCGCTCGGCACGGCCCGGAACACACCCGCCCGCCCGCCCGGGACCCTTCTGCGCCCGAGCGCGCCCTCACGGTCACTTCGGGAAGCGCAACCTGCGCCGCCTCCCGCTCTCCTGGGAGGCCTGGCCCAGGCCTGGCCTTGCGGGCCCCCTCCCACCCCAGCTCTGGCCGGCCGGCCCGCCAGCTCTCTGCCCTCCGTTCCATTCAGCCCCTGCTCTTCACCGCTCTACTCTTCCTCGGACGGCCCTCGCACGCGGCCCACGTCGCAGGGACTGACTGACTGACTGACTGACTGACTGCCACCAGCCTGCACCTTCACCTCTGCCCTTTGTCCCTCCCTCTCCACTGTGCTGCCTCACTTGGGAGACCAGCTTGGGGAAAAAAGTCTCCAACTGTCCATTTGTGGGAAGGAGGCCTTTGGCCCTCGTCCGTCTCCTCCGTTCTTGTCAAGGGCCTCCCAGCCCGCCAGCACTGAGGACGGCGGCCACCTGTCCTCTCCTCCAGGCACCGCCTGGGTTGGTGCCAGCCCAATCAGCAAGGAGAGCCCAGCGACTCACACGGGCCCCTGCTCGTGCTGGGGCTGGCCTAGGACACCTGGCCTCGCTCGCTTCTGACATCCAGGTCCCAGCCCGTGTCTCCAGCCAGCAGAGGCTGGCCTGCCGGGTCGGGTGGGCTGTGGGCAGATCGGTTGCTGCTGCCTGGCGCAGGGCTCCCCGAATGGAGTGCACGTGGCCGCCTCCTGTGGACCGGCCCTCCCTCTCTTCTCCCTGGTTCGAGTCGGCACACCTGCCTCCAGGAGCCCTGGGGCTGCGGGGAGGGGAGCACCCACCCCATGGGAACCTTCAGGAACCTTGGGGCTGCAGTCCCGGGAGGATCCCTCCAGGGTCACCGGGGCAGGCCCCTTGGCAGGGGACGCAGGCTGTCGGCCCATGGGCGCCTGCTTGCACCTGACTTCGGGTGTGCTGGGCTTACTGGGCACCGGAGGACATCCTCCTCACGGGAAAGAAAGGCTTTGCTCGGGCGGCTGGAGGAGGCGCCTCTCCCGCGCCCTGTCCGAAACTTCCACCCCCAGCCCCCTTCTCTTTGCTCTAGGACTTGACCCCCTCTGGAATCCTCAGGCACGGCAGAGGTCTCATGGTCTGCCTCCCTCCTTCCCTCGCTCCCTACCCCTGCCCCCCCTCCCCGCTCAACCTGCCCATCCGTCCATCCATGCACCCTTCTGTCCATCTCTCCATCTCTGCAGGCATGCACGCATGCATCCATCCATCCATGCATCCATCCATCGTCTCTCCATCCCTCATCCACCCACCCATCCATCCATCCACCCATCCCTCCATGCATCTATCCATCCATCCGTCCACGTCTCCATCCATCCAAGCATGCATCCATCGTCTCTCCATCCATCCATCCCTCCATGCATCCATCCACGTCTCCATCCATCCACTCATCCATCCGCCCACCTGCCCGCCCCTCCCTCTCTTCAGAGACATCTGGAGACTTCTGCTCTTTGGCTGCGGCGAATGGCGTTGCCGAGAAGACACGCGCGTTCTCCCGTGCCTCTGCTTGGGACGCGAGTGGGGAAGACCTGCTTGAGTCCAGCAGGCCCAAGTTCGCCTCAGGCCTCTGGCCCGGATCTCTTCTGGGAGGGTGCTGGACGGGTGCCGGAAAGCGGAGGAGGGAGGGCCGCCCGAGGCCGGCCAGGGTCCACGAGGGCAGCCGAGTTCAAGGTCTTCCGCAGGGATGGGGCCAGGGCCTTTGGGAAGCCTCACTGTAGGGTACGCACAGCCCGGCACGGGCAAGGCCTCGGGACCTCTGCTCCCCTCTGTGGCAACTGACCCGGGTCTGCGCAGCCGGGGGACCTGAGTGTGCCGTTCCCCGGCGGTCAGTCGCTTCAGCCTGGGCTGACCAAGAAACCGAGGACTTTCTCTTCTCCCCAGACTGAAGGCCCGACAGCCCAGTCCTCCACGCTCAGGCCCTGGGCCCGTCATCCCGGTCTTCCCGTGACATGGCCCACTAGGGTTGCTTTCTTAGGGAAGCCAGAGGCCTCATTTGGGTCATCCATCCATCCATCCATCCACCCATCCATCCGTCTCTGGATGCATGCATCCATGCATCCGTTCCTGCTGACACAGTGCTGCTCTCCACCCCCGGCCTGGCGAGCAAGATGTGGCTTGGCACTTGCCGGCCCCCACGCGGTGAGGTTCCCGGGGTTGTCCTAGGGAAAGCTTGGGAAAAGGAGTCTCGCTCCCAGGTGCACACTTGGTTTTGGTTTTGTTTCTCTAAGGCTCCCCCTCGGCTCCCCCCCGACGCAAGTGGCTCATGGTGGTGGTGGTGGAAGGAAAGCCGCGGGGGCGGAGGAGGGACAGGTGAGCACGCGCTCTTCCTCCATCCCTGAGTCTAGGGCCTGAGAGGACCAGGGGCCCTTGGGCTGGGCTGGATGATGTTGCCGTGCACATGGCTGCACAACAGGGAAAGGCCTGTTCCCTGGCAAAGCTTGCCGCCTCCAGGTTGAACCCGGGAGACCCAGTTGTCCCTAAAGCGCTGCTTGGCACGGATGGTCACACTGGCCCCGGAGTCTCCACTGTGGGCCATGGCCCCAATTCCCCTCCCTCTACCACGAGGAGGTGGGAAACACTGCCATTTGCACCTCCTGGACGGCCTGGGTCTCCCACGGCCCTAGGGTGGCAGCTCCAGCTTGCCCGGGACTCAAAGGGCACCTCTTTAGGGTCTGCGGGTGGGCCCTGCGGGCCCCCGTGGCTCTGGCCTGGGGCGGGAGCCTCCCGGGGACAGACTCGGCCCTCTCCAGGGACTTGTGCCAAGCCATTTGACGGTCACGGCTTGACACAGTCTGGCGGCCCGGGAGCTCGTCCCTGCCTGCCAAGAGCAACCTCTCCACGGCCAGGACACTCTCCTCCCGGAGCGGCGGCTGCGATCAGCTCACCTTGTGCCGTCGGGGGGCTGGCCACCCACCCCCCTGGCGCACGGCACTCGTCGTTTCTGAGCGTTTTGGGAACGCCTCGCCTCGGACCCCAGCTCTTGTCCCGCGTGCCCACGTGCCCCCATCAGCCCCCACCGGGTGGCGGACGGAGGTTTGCGGCCCACGGGGAAAGCGGGCAGGCTTCCCCGAGGCACTCAACGCTGTGGACCCAGTAGAACCATCCCGGGAGAGCCGCTCCCAGGAGAGTGTAGGACGGTGCGGCTCCTGTGGCAATCGGTGCGTTGCTTCCTCCTCAGAGAGAGTTCGGGAGGTGGATGGAGGCACGCACGGCCACGGCCGCGTGGAGGAAGGAACGTGGAGAGTGATCACGAGATCAGGCCCGGGCTATCTGCCCAAAAGGAGCGGAGGCAGGGACTTGAACAGATCTCTGGCCTGTCGTGGGCCTCCCGTTCTTTGCCTGTGGCTTCACGATAGCCAAAAGGTAGAAGCGACCAAGTGACCTTGGGTGGACCAAGGGCTGAAGGAAAGGTGCTCCGTGCACACTCTGCCATAGGACACAGCCCGGAGAAGGACGGAAAGAAAAGGCAAGCTCTCCTATGGGATGCAGACCCGAGGAGCCGCGGCAAAGAGAAAGGAGCCGCACTCGGGCTGGCACAAATCTGTGGGGCGGCTGGAGGGTGTGCGGCCGAGGGTGACGCCAATGGAAGCCTGTGGGCTCCCCGTCTGCCGTGTGCCCCTGTCCGCGGTGAAAAACAGTACGGAACACAACCGCCACAAGGACGCCTAAGCCACCCCCCCACTGAATGCCCTCTACACACACTCACACCACACCACACCCACACACGCACACGCACACACACACACACACACACACACGGACACGCACACTCACACAGAACCACCGAACCACCAGCCCTCAGAGAGAAACAGAAGTTGAGTGCCGTTGTGCCTGTCATTTTACGTCACCCTTTGCAAAGTTCTCTGGATTCAAAGGAAATCGCATATTGAGCGTGGGGATCGGCTGACCGTCCCTCCAAGGCTCCTGAGGCCGAAGGGGAGGGTGGGCTGGGGGATATTGACTTGGGGGCAGTCGAGGCCACAAGGTGGGCCCTGTGCCGAAGGAATGAAATGAAGTAACTTAACTGAGCTGTCGAATGGTGCTCATCAAAGAAAGGCCCGTCAGGTGCCTCACGGATTCAAGGCCGGTGTCATGAGAAGTGAATTGGGCCTGGTGGTGCAGCGTCCGATCCCAGGGCTTGGGAGGTGAAAGCAGGAAGGCTGCTTCCAGGAGAGCCCCTGGCTCCCACAGCCTCAGGATAACTAAGTGAGGAAAGGAGCCGTGGAGGAGGTACCAAGAGGGCAGATGCGGTGCAAGCCAGCGTAAGGCATCCCCAGGCGAGCCCTAGGAAAGGATTGCAACCCAAGGCGGCCCAAGGCCACGCACTCTCGCCCAGGCCAAGCCGGTGGAAGGCAATGTAGCCCACACAGCCCTAGGGAAGCCGTCCCGACCCAAGGCAGCATCGCACGACCCAGTGCAGCGCAGTGCAACGCGAGGCGAGGCCAGGCGAGGCGAGGCGAGGCGAGGCCAGGCGGGGCCAGGCAGTGCGGTGGGTGCGTTGCCTCGCCTCGCCTGGCCTGGGGTCGCGTTGCCTTGCCGGCCTCGCCTCGCGTGGTCCCCGGGGTGCAGGGCACTGCCGTGCAGGGCGCTGCGGGGTGTTGCAGAGCAGAGCAGTGCAAGGGCAATGAAGGCCGAGAGGGTTTAGGGCAGGGAGGTAGCAGACAGCGAGGTGGCCAGGGGTGCGGCGCTTGTCCTGTGTCAGGTGCCAGTCGCGAGCGAGGCGTGAAGGGGAGGGGCGAGCCCATGGAGACGGGAGTGGCTTGTGATGTCGGTGGCGGGCCGCTTGTTGGGGGAAGAGAAGTGAAGTGAAGTGAAGTGAAGTGAAGGAAGGAGGGAGCAAAGAGGTGTGAGGCGAGGCTAAGGTGGCTGTTCCCGAGAGAGAGGATGGTCCGGGCAGCCGGGCCCGGCGCTGGCGCTGTCCGTCGGTGGGGACGGGGCTGTGAGGGCAGGGTCGCGTGAGCACGGGGGTGAGTGGGCGCTTGGCAGCGGGGCGCGTGCGGGGTTGGAGGGTGCGAGCGCTGGGCGGCGGCTGGGCGGGCCGGAGGTCCGGGCGAGGCGGAGCAGGGTAGGCGGGTAGGTTGTCCGGGAGGCTTGTGTCTGAAGGGGGCGTGCGAGTGGTGCGTGCGGGCTAGGGAGTTGAGAGTGGAGTAGGGGTGTGTCGGCTGGGGCGGCGGGCAAGCGAAGAGGAAAAAGGAAAAGAAAAAAAGTGTAGCCCAGGCTGGCCTCGAACTCGTGATCCTCCTGCCTCATCCTCTTCGCCTCGTTGATTACCGGCGTGCGCCACCACGACCGGCGCTCAACGCCTCGGCAAAACAGCTACTCGAGGCTGCTGACGCCAGCCGGCCTCCCCGGCGCTCCCGCGGGCGGGGCCGCAGGGGGCGGGGCCCGCTCCTCCACACCGCCCCGCCGGTCAGCCCTTCTCCACCGCCAGCGCGCCGCCGCCCGCGCAACCGCCTCTCCCCCAAAGCCCCCACCCACCCCTCGCGCGCTGCACTCCTCCCCAACGCACACGCACACGCACACGCACGCCCCACGACTGCCCAGGACCGGCTCCCCCCTCCCCCGCCGACTCGCTCGGCACGGCCCGGAACACACCCGCCCGCCCGCCCGGGACCCTTCTGCGCCCGAGCGCGCCCTCACGGTCACTTCGGGAAGCGCAACCTGCGCCGCCTCCCGCTCTCCTGGGAGGCCTGGCCCAGGCCTGGCCTTGCGGGCCCCCTCCCACCCCAGCTCTGGCCGGCCGGCCCGCCAGCTCTCTGCCCTCCGTTCCATTCAGCCCCTGCTCTTCACCGCTCTACTCTTCCTCGGACGGCCCTCGCACGCGGCCCACGTCGCAGGGACTGACTGACTGACTGACTGACTGACTGCCACCAGCCTGCACCTTCACCTCTGCCCTTTGTCCCTCCCTCTCCACTGTGCTGCCTCACTTGGGAGACCAGCTTGGGGAAAAAAGTCTCCAACTGTCCATTTGTGGGAAGGAGGCCTTTGGCCCTCGTCCGTCTCCTCCGTTCTTGTCAAGGGCCTCCCAGCCCGCCAGCACTGAGGACGGCGGCCACCTGTCCTCTCCTCCAGGCACCGCCTGGGTTGGTGCCAGCCCAATCAGCAAGGAGAGCCCAGCGACTCACACGGGCCCCTGCTCGTGCTGGGGCTGGCCTAGGACGCCTGGCCTCGCTCGCTTCTGACATCCAGGTCCCAGCCCGTGTCTCCAGCCAGCAGAGGCTGGCCTGCCGGGTCGGGTGGGCTGTGGGCAGATCGGTTGCTGCTGCCTGGCGCAGGGCTCCCCGAATGGAGTGCACGTGGCCGCCTCCTGTGGACCGGCCCTCCCTCTCTTCTCCCTGGTTCGAGTCGGCACACCTGCCTCCAGGAGCCCTGGGGCTGCGGGGAGGGGAGCACCCACCCCATGGGAACCTTCAGGAACCTTGGGGCTGCAGTCCCGGGAGGATCCCTCCAGGGTCACCGGGGCAGGCCCCTTGGCAGGGGACGCAGGCTGTCGGCCCATGGGCGCCTGCTTGCACCTGACTTCGGGTGTGCTGGGCTTACTGGGCACCGGAGGACATCCTCCTCACGGGAAAGAAAGGCTTTGCTCGGGCGGCTGGAGGAGGCGCCTCTCCCGCGCCCTGTCCGAAACTTCCACCCCCAGCCCCCTTCTCTTTGCTCTAGGACTTGACCCCCTCTGGAATCCTCAGGCACGGCAGAGGTCTCATGGTCTGCCTCCCTCCTTCCCTCGCTCCCTACCCCTGCCCCCCCTCCCCGCTCAACCTGCCCATCCGTCCATCCATGCACCCTTCTGTCCATCTCTCCATCTCTGCAGGCATGCACGCATGCATCCATCCATCCATGCATCCATCCATCGTCTCTCCATCCCTCATCCACCCACCCATCCATCCATCCACCCATCCCTCCATGCATCTATCCATCCATCCGTCCACGTCTCCATCCATCCAAGCATGCATCCATCGTCTCTCCATCCATCCATCCCTCCATGCATCCATCCACGTCTCCATCCATCCACTCATCCATCCGCCCACCTGCCCGCCCCTCCCTCTCTTCAGAGACATCTGGAGACTTCTGCTCTTTGGCTGCGGCGAATGGCGTTGCCGAGAAGACACGCGCGTTCTCCCGTGCCTCTGCTTGGGACGCGAGTGGGGAAGACCTGCTTGAGTCCAGCAGGCCCAAGTTCGCCTCAGGCCTCTGGCCCGGATCTCTTCTGGGAGGGTGCTGGACGGGTGCCGGAAAGCGGAGGAGGGAGGGCCGCCCGAGGCCGGCCAGGGTCCACGAGGGCAGCCGAGTTCAAGGTCTTCCGCAGGGATGGGGCCAGGGCCTTTGGGAAGCCTCACTGTAGGGTACGCACAGCCCGGCACGGGCAAGGCCTCGGGACCTCTGCTCCCCTCTGTGGCAACTGACCCGGGTCTGCGCAGCCGGGGGACCTGAGTGTGCCGTTCCCCGGCGGTCAGTCGCTTCAGCCTGGGCTGACCAAGAAACCGAGGACTTTCTCTTCTCCCCAGACTGAAGGCCCGACAGCCCAGTCCTCCACGCTCAGGCCCTGGGCCCGTCATCCCGGTCTTCCCGTGACATGGCCCACTAGGGTTGCTTTCTTAGGGAAGCCAGAGGCCTCATTTGGGTCATCCATCCATCCATCCATCCACCCATCCATCCGTCTCTGGATGCATGCATCCATGCATCCGTTCCTGCTGACACAGTGCTGCTCTCCACCCCCGGCCTGGCGAGCAAGATGTGGCTTGGCACTTGCCGGCCCCCACGCGGTGAGGTTCCCGGGGTTGTCCTAGGGAAAGCTTGGGAAAAGGAGTCTCGCTCCCAGGTGCACACTTGGTTTTGGTTTTGTTTCTCTAAGGCTCCCCCTCGGCTCCCCCCCGACGCAAGTGGCTCATGGTGGTGGTGGTGGAAGGAAAGCCGCGGGGGCGGAGGAGGGACAGGTGAGCACGCGCTCTTCCTCCATCCCTGAGTCTAGGGCCTGAGAGGACCAGGGGCCCTTGGGCTGGGCTGGATGATGTTGCCGTGCACATGGCTGCACAACAGGGAAAGGCCTGTTCCCTGGCAAAGCTTGCCGCCTCCAGGTTGAACCCGGGAGACCCAGTTGTCCCTAAAGCGCTGCTTGGCACGGATGGTCACACTGGCCCCGGAGTCTCCACTGTGGGCCATGGCCCCAATTCCCCTCCCTCTACCACGAGGAGGTGGGAAACACTGCCATTTGCACCTCCTGGACGGCCTGGGTCTCCCACGGCCCTAGGGTGGCAGCTCCAGCTTGCCCGGGACTCAAAGGGCACCTCTTTAGGGTCTGCGGGTGGGCCCTGCGGGCCCCCGTGGCTCTGGCCTGGGGCGGGAGCCTCCCGGGACAGACTCGGCCCTCTCCAGGGACTTGTGCCAAGCCATTTGACGGTCACGGCTTGACACAGTCTGGCGGCCCGGGAGCTCGTCCCTGCCTGCCAAGAGCAACCTCTCCACGGCCAGGACACTCTCCTCCCGGAGCGGCGGCTGCGATCAGCTCACCTTGTGCCGTCGGGGGGCTGGCCACCCACCCCCCTGGCGCACGGCACTCGTCGTTTCTGAGCGTTTTGGGAACGCCTCGCCTCGGACCCCAGCTCTTGTCCCGCGTGCCCACGTGCCCCCATCAGCCCCCACCGGGTGGCGGACGGAGGTTTGCGGCCCACGGGGAAAGCGGGCAGGCTTCCCCGAGGCACTCAACGCTGTGGACCCAGTAGAACCATCCCGGGAGAGCCGCTCCCAGGAGAGTGTAGGACGGTGCGGCTCCTGTGGCAATCGGTGCGTTGCTTCCTCCTCAGAGAGAGTTCGGGAGGTGGATGGAGGCACGCACGGCCACGGCCGCGTGGAGGAAGGAACGTGGAGAGTGATCACGAGATCAGGCCCGGGCTATCTGCCCAAAAGGAGCGGAGGCAGGGACTTGAACAGATCTCTGGCCTGTCGTGGGCCTCCCGTTCTTTGCCTGTGGCTTCACGATAGCCAAAAGGTAGAAGCGACCAAGTGACCTTGGGTGGACCAAGGGCTGAAGGAAAGGTGCTCCGTGCACACTCTGCCATAGGACACAGCCCGGAGAAGGACGGAAAGAAAAGGCAAGCTCTCCTATGGGATGCAGACCCGAGGAGCCGCGGCAAAGAGAAAGGAGCCGCACTCGGGCTGG